>NC_133461.1:89410470-89718411 GCF_048565385.1 Saimiri boliviensis
AAGGATTTGTATTTCAACACTTATAAGCAGCTTTTTAAGGTGCAGAAGGAATTACAAATGCTAGTTCAGCTGGCTACTTAACCTAAGATTTACGAGTACTGCCTTAAATCAGAAAAATTTAAAAATCAAAGTGAACAAAGAAAATGTCTAGTTTGATATACGCCCTCACAGATAAGTGAACTGTGACCAACATAATTAAATATATGTCTTAAGTAAGTTCACATGACTAGGTAGGGGCAGAACTAAAACTGGAATTGGTGGCTGCACTTTCTGAGATTTGAAGTACTGTGATCTAGGTATTCCCAAGTTACAGTAAAATTTGAAGTGCATAAGTGTCTTAAACCCTTAGATAAATAATTATGTGCCAAATTATAAAGAATATCATTTACAATTTAAACAATTATATAGGACTAGTAAGTACTAGATAGAAATTTTGGAAATGTTGAACAAAGGAAGTTGGAAATTTGGAAGTTTTTGTTGTTCTTGCTGTTTCTTTTTTGAAGTTTTTAATTGAAATATTCTGTAAAAGAAAAGAATAATGTGTCCTCTTTGCATCTTTCATTCTGACCCCCAAACCTAAACTCAAATACATCTCAGTTATGCATTCCTGGCAAAATCTTAAATGCTAGCAATACTACCAACCTCTTTTTCTTCTTTCCTTTCTTCCTTCCTGTGCTAAACTGAGTATGAAGTTATTAATATATGGGTAATAGGATAACTGAGTCATGTCAATGTAGTACACATTAAAGGACTCATTTTTCTCAGTGTCATTTGGGGAAGACAATGTTTATATCATAAGTAAACTGCATTATACTTATACATGTTGTAACAATAAGATGGTACTGGGAAAACAGACAATGAATCTGTTTGGGTAGTCTGCCATTATGGGATCACTGTATTTTTTTTAAGCCTTTATTTTTTTTGAATGTGAAAATTGAGGACTTCTGGGGACATTCTTCTAAGCCTTCACTATAGGCTTGATCTCGGAGGCAGGGGTATTCTTTTAGACTCAGAAATCTGAAACAGCTAGTCAAATAAAGCAATTATTTGATGTTGAATGGGAAAGCCATCTCTATCACTGTTTTTTCTACTAAATTAAACATATTTTTATATCATCTGGATACAGTCTAAATCTCTCAAGCTTCTAAGTTGCTTTTGAATTGTGTCTACACTTTTCAGAATATATTTGAATTAAAAATTTGACAGCCCCCTCAATGGAATTGGTTTTTACATCTTGTTTTCCCAATTTTCCATCTTTTCTCCTCTTATGACATATAAGTTAAATTTTCAGTTTTCTCTTTTGCTTTCTGTAATATATGTACTTGAAATTAGAACATGTTGGAATAGTAAGGAACCTCAAGACACTATTCAATACTTTTGCTGTAAAGTTGGGTAAACTGAAGTCTGGAGAGATTTCCAAAGTGCCTAAAACAGCTCAGTTGATGTAGAAGACAGCTGAAATTAGAAACAGGGCCAGTTCCTAATCAAAAGAATTATTCCCATTTGAATCAGAAAGTTTCTAATTGTTTCAATAGAAGGATGATTAGAACTTGAATATGTCTCAAATTACTACATAATGTTTCCTTAAAATTCCATAATACAGTGATTAGCACACATAATTTCTCAACATTTCTTGTTATACTTTATTTTGCAAAGACCAATGTGAGATTTCTTGTATTAAATTCTCTTAATTTTAATATAAATTAAACTCTGTGTTATGAGATAACTTTGTAAGCAACTGTATAATTCTTATTTCAATACTGATTTAAAGAGATATAACATCCAAACACAAGTCAAATTTTATTTTAAAATAACAAATTAGCCTTTGAACCCTTCTGCTGAGTACACTGGAAATGGGATTTTTCAGTTATTTGATATGCTAGGTCATACAAACAAGATCATTCTGGTAAAATGTTAATCGCGTTTCTTCTTGTGTTGCCAATACTTCTACTTTCATTAACCACATGTTTTTCAACAAGTTCTAATTTCCCAATTCACTCTGAGCTGTAGAGACCTGAAGTCCAAGACTCTACAGCCATTAATTTCCAAAATGTAGTTTCTACATGCTGGTTGGTGGTATGCATGGGGGAGCAAAACGTTGACTGACGTGAAAATTGAGGACTTACCTTACAGTAACAGTAATTAAGTCATCTTCCCATAATAGGAATACTTAATACAGTTTTACATTCTTTGATTCTGTAAGTTTCAAGAATCTGAATTAAGGGGTATTGTGATAAATGAATCTGTAATATTCTAAAGTTATTAAGAGGTCATATGTAAAAGTAAGCAGTGGAGAATGAAAAGAACTACAATTTTTGATGTCACAGTAGCTTAACAATCGAATAAAAGTAAATATATGTTAAGAGATGAATAGAAATGTGACTCAGTTCCTGAAAGTATGAATCTAATGTAGTAAACTTTTCAATATGTTTATTAGCATTTGCCATTTTTACTGTTTAGTCAAGAATTTTTAAGTTCTAACTTCTTTAAATCTTAGCCTACAATAAAAAATAAATAGATAATAATTTTGAAGATGATCTCCCAATGGAAGTGAATTTATTCTCAGCATTATACATCAAATTAGTATTATTTATTTGGAGGATGTTTGAATTTTAGCAGTCAGAATTAATGTAAAGTGAATAGAGCAAAGACAAATTATACTATTAAAACCTAGGTGTAAAGGATAGCATGTGAATTTTTAAAAAATGATCTATGCATTTAATACCGTCAGCATGTCCTTCTTAATCCTACCTTATATTGCAATCAACTAGATGTTTTGTTAAAAACAAATACATCACATGCAGTAGCCATGTAAATACTACATAAGGCCATCCAGATTTGACAAATGATATTAAAATGGAATTTTGTTAATTCTGAGAAAGATTATATTGCTGAGTGCTTTCAAAATCACCTAATGTACAAAATTCTAGACTTAGTAGACAAAGAGTAACAACACACTGAAATTAAAGAAACAAAATGAAAACTCAGGGAGAGATTCTGTATTGTTTTGTTTTGTTTTGTTAAAAACCGTGTATTGAATTTAATTTTTAGTAAAGCAAGCATTACAGAATGCTTCAAAATTCTAAAAGTTGGGGATAAAAGTTTACATCCAAAAAGATGAATGGAAAATTGTGCTTTCAGACTGTAGAATAAGTTTTCTTACAGGGTTAACCATTTCATCTTGCCATTGGATACTGGGAATTTCATTTATGTAATGTATATATGTGCAGTTCATATCCAAGTCCTGCAAAAATCTAAAACTGTGTGCTTCACTTCATGTAGCAAAGGCACCTATGTTATTCTCCCTTTTGAGCAAAAGTCATGATCCAGTTTTCCTGCTGATGACGCTTTTTCCACTGCTGTGTCACTCACACTCTCTGTGTTGAGCAGTATAGTAAATCACAAGAGAAAGTGGTGGAGAATCCCTGCTCACATTGGAAATTGCTCTGTGGACCATTCAAAGAAGCTCTGGACTGATCACAAGGGAAACCGAGCAGAACTGTGAAGCAGACGGACAGGAACAAAAGGCTATTCTGGTGTGAGGAGAAATCAGTCACTTCAGCTCCATAAGCAGATGTTGCTACTGGACTGACAAGTGGAACCTACTCCTGCTGGAGAAAGGTAAAGTTTGCCATTGGGACAGACGCAGAGTTCATACACTGTCTGTCGAGAACTTGAGGAGCTAGGTGAAGAAGATGGGAAGGAGCCGGTTGGTAGATTTCCCAGCCGGATTGTCTTTGCATTTAAAAATATCTATGGGAAAAAAACAAATGGCATTTTAATTCATTTTAGTAATCTGCATTCCTCAGAGCATCCAGTAATCTACATCCCTCTTCAACATGGTCTATTAAGGAAGTCACACAACAAATAATTCTAGGGTTTAGCTGCCATGCTTTGTTGAACAAACAAATTACATTCCTACAGTATAGCCCCAAAGCTTTGCAGCTATCTTTTCCTTTGGGAGATGGTACATTCTGACAGAAAGCCTCAATCTGAAAAGCAATAACATACAATCTGCTTAAGGGGCCAACCAGTTATTTAAACATGACAGAAAATTAATGATTTTGACAGTCTCTCAACTTCTTAACCATGCCTGGTGTAAAAAATATGCAAAGAAATAAGGTTGTCCATGGAGATGATAATACTGACAGCTGACAGGAGCCAATTAATTAAAAAAAAAAAAAAAAAAAAAAAAAAAAAACTCTTGGTCTATTTTTTAATACTCATAAAAGTGTGTGGACTCTTAATCTAAAGTATATACTAAGTAGCTTATATGGTGTGGCTGTGTCCTCCTCTAAACCTCATCTTGAATTGAGGTTCCATAATTCCTATATGCTGTGGGAGGGACCCAGTGGGAGATAATTAAAGTATTGGGGCAGTTTGCCCCATACTGTTCTTCTGGTAGTGAAAGAGTCTCACAAGATCTGATGATTTTATAAGGAGAAAGGCCTTTCAGTTGGTTCTCTCATTCTCTTGCTAGCTACCACGTAAGATGTACCTTTTGCCTTCTGCTGTGATTGTGAGGCCTCCCCAGCTATGCGGAACTGTGAGTCTATTAAACATCTTTTTCTTTATTAATTACCCAATCTCGAGTATGTCTTTATCAGCAGTATAAAAACAAACTAATATAGTAGCCAATCAGCACTGAACAATAAACAATCATTGCCTATAATTAGATTTGAAGTCTCCATGAAACATATTGCCTGTGTTCAATACCTACTTTGCTAAATCTTTTAACTTGGAAACTGCTTTATTCTAAATCATGGACTTAGCACTTTGAGGGACAGTCATCACATGGTTCTGACATGCATGGGGAATGTTTCAGAAATAAAAGAAATAATGGATTTTGAATTTCGATGATCAAAGAAACAGCTCTCTCTAGCTGCTTCTTGTTTCTGTTGTTATATAGCTAATGATGGCCTAAAGGGCATCCTAAATTGACAGGAGTAACAGAATATTCCCTTTTCTCCATCTTTGCCCTCTGTCATCTAAGTTCTATTTGTTTTGTGCTAGGACTCCTGTAATAGTCCCTTACCTGGCCTCCTAGCTGCCCATTCTCGTCCTCCTATCATTGGTTTTACATATTCCTAGAGTGAAATTTTAGGAAATGCAAATCATATTGCTACAGTGCTCACAATTCTCTGATGTTATCCCCCACAAGTCAACTGGATTCTGATGTCTTTCAGTGGCACAAAGTCCCTACCTATATGATCTGGCCTGTCTCTCTAACATAATTTCCAGCAATTCTTCCTCTTGTTCCAGTTCTTGCTGTATTTTCTCAAATACAGCAAAAGTACTATAGCCTCACAGCATTTTTACTGTTTCCTCAAACTGAAATACATTTCTTCAGAGATGTAATGAGTGGGATGAGATATTAACTGGGTGGCTGTAAAATATGAATGGGAGGGGAGTTTCCACCTTTTTGATGCTATTTAAATCTCTGAACTATAAGATTCTATTTCATATTACAATTAAGCCAGAAAAGGAATTCATATACCAAAAGGATATATTTTAGGTTAATTGGGATGCCAAAAACTTGCTCCAGTTCTCTCAAAGATCACTGTCTGGGAAATAACTTTTCTAAACACTCTATTAAAATAATACTAATCTTTCTTCTCTTTAACAGGCATACTTTTCTCTATAGTAAAAATTCCTTTGTAATGTTATGTTATATTTGTAGTCATTCATTGTTTCTTTCTTCTACTTAAAATAAGATCTATGAAGATAGGGCCTGTCTCTAGTTCATCCCGATGGAATAAGGCATAGAACTGTAAAGTGCATAAATTACATGGTGCTCTTTCTTCACCTTGGACACATTTCTCCCGTCTAGGTTACAAACATACCCTCCATCAGGGTCCAGTTCATCTGTTTTCTCCTCCACAGACCTTTCTCTGGTGCTCCAAGATAGAAAAAGTATTCTTACTTGACTCTCCCATAGCAATTTATTTTAAATATCGTATTCTGCTGATCACGTAATATGGTATCTTATAGCCATGTTCATAGCTTACTTTTGCTGCTAAACTATATCCTCAAAGATAGAATTATTTTAAATTGTTAGTAATTCTGACCATGTTTAACCCTGCACCTACACCTTCTATATAATACAATTACTCAATAAATGAATACATTATAAAACAAATGAATGGCTGCATTTATCAGCAGCATTCAAAGTTAAAAAACATGATTACAGCTTGCATTTATTGATGTCAAATGTTGAAATATATTACCCTATAGTTACTTCTGTGTTAAGTAGCAGGAAAGCAAAGAGAAAGAAGTGAATCTATTTTTTAAGATTTTTCTGATGTGAAAGCAACAAGTGCACAAAACTAAGCAAACAACACAACAAAACCCATGGAAATACATTTTGGGGTACGGATGTTGGGTCTCATTTCTTCTTGTTTTGTGTTACAGACTTGGGGCTCTCTTACGTCTCCTCTGGGGATGAGAGATGATTCCTTATATCGACTGGGGGGAGAGGAGGGGAGTTGTGTAGTTCAGTGCCTTTTCCTTACAACTTTTCAAGAGCTAGCATGCTTATAGATGAATGGCATCCTCAAGCTTTGAAAGTGCCAAAAGTAACAGAGGGGCAACCTCTGAGACCGTGGGGTTTAAGTCTGTGGATTTGGAGTTGAGTTCACCTTGAAGAAATATTAGGAGCTGGTGTTTTGGCTAAGAAACCTTAAGACATACATAATTAATGAGGGAGATAATGAAAATCTAACAGACATGTGGAGAAGAGGGCTCACATGGGATTGATCAGATAACTGTACCATTTTGTGAACGGTGAATTCATTGTTAAGCACAGAAAGTAAGTACTTCTGTTTAGCACTGGTGGTTGGCAGGATCCTACTTAAACCATGCCATACGTCTGGCTTTTGCAATTGAATACAGAATTCTATTGCACACACACTGTATTACAAGCTGGGTCACATCTAGATGAATCTAAAACATATATATTCATGGTATATAAACAAGGGAATTGGTTGTCTTTCAATTGATGTCGCTTTGAGGGAATAAATGCAGTGAGTAGCCATTTAATACAGGTAAGCTTGCAGGTGACAGCCTTAGAATTCAAGCATGAGGTATGGAGGGCTCATAGCTGGAGTAAACTTTGAGGTACTCGGGGTTTCTGATGAGTAGCTTGCTTCAGCATAGCCATAATGGTGTTCTTTGGCTCTCCCATCCATTTAGGGGCTGCTTTATATTGTATTTGGTTATATGGCAATGCCTAAGAGATCCAAACTGTAGCTCCAATCATATAAAAAAGTCATTTTTATTAATAGATAAATTCATTGATATGGAGTCCTTAGAGAAAATACTATGTTCTTGGCTTGAGATGGAAGTATAAGTGGTGAGATTAAAGGGGCTGTTGTATACTGATTCTTTCCAACATAAAATTTCTGTACCTACCTAGGTTTGCGCTGCATGAATGAACTTGATCATATCTTTCTTTTCTGCCAAGGCAGTGATGCTGTTCACTGTCCAAATTCTAAAATTGATATGGCTCTTCAATATCATCTTATAAACCATATAATCCATTGGTTCCTAGACACTTCCCTGATCTCAGAATCACATCCCTGAGCTCTTAATTCACAGTCCACTGTCTTCTCTCTACCAAGAATTCATTCATTTATCCTATTGTCACCTGTTGAAATCTGGCCCATGACTCTCACGAAAAATCTTAATTGAGTTTCAAAAGAAAAATTGTTTTTGGCTAGGTGTGGTGGCTTATGCCTGTAATCCCAGCACTTTGAGAGGGCAAGACTGGTGGGTCATCTGAGGTCAGGAGTTTGAGATGAGCCTGCCAACATGGCGAAACTCTGTCTCTACTGAAAGTACCAAAATTAGTTGGGTGTGGTGGTGCATGCCTGTAATCTCAGCTACTTGGGAGGCTGAGGCAAGAGAATAGCTTGAACCCAGGAGGCAGAGGTTGCAGTTAGCCAAGATCCTGCCACTGCACTCCACCCTGGGTGAAAAGCATGAGCCTTCATCTCAAAAAAACAAAGTTTTCTTTTTTTTTTTCTGTGATCTTGTGGTATATATGTTGTTACTGTATTGCAAATACTATTATACCACCTACAGTATTCTACATAGAATTACAATTCATGTTGGCTTCCAGACTGAGTTTGAAATTCTTTGCAATACTATGTCTGAAATGACTTTGAATCTTCAACAGTGCAGAATTTACATACAATTTCATTCTACATTTCATCCATCATTTTAGAGACCTCAGTACCATGACTGATCTGATATTAAAAACTAAGGAAAATAACTTTATATCCTTCTATACTGTTTAGTAAATGATCAATCTGCCTTTCTGTGATAGTCAATGTAGCAAAAAATACATATTTTATGTTTCTTCATGGGAAAAAGGTTATTTTAATATTAAGGCTGTGCCTTTCTGTACTTTCAGTTTGTTACTATATAAATAAACCACAGGTGAAAACCTGTGGCTATAATTTAGTTATAGCATAACACTCATTTGAAAATTAAGTGCTAATACGTAATAGAATCAAAGGATTCTGCTGATACAATGAATAAAAGAACATATGTAAGTGATTCAAATATAGGGGTAAAATAGATATTAACATTTATTATGAGTAATTTGAATGAAACAATTACCATGGATGAAAGCAACTCTTTAAAGAGAATGTAAGATGTTTAAGAAAGACTTCCATCATGCTATGCTAGACAAAGCATCGTAGTCTACAATTGTAGTAGGGTGAAATCCTGATGGAATATTTGAAAATATTTTCAAAAAAATATATTTCTAGATTATTTGTTTTCTGGAAATATCTCTTATTTTACTTTAAGTTCTGGGGTATATGTGCAGAACATGCAGGTTTGTTACTTAAGTATAAACATGCCATGGTGGTTTACTGCATCCATTCCCCCTGCCCTCTACGTTAGGTATTTCTCCCAATGCCATCCCTCCTCAATCCCCCCGCCCAGGCCCCAGAGTGTGATGTTCCCCTTTCTGTGTTCATGTGTTCTCAATGTCCAACACCCACTTATGAGTGAGAACATACAGTATTTGTTTGGTTTTGTTTTCTTGTGTCAGTATGCTGATAATGATTATTTCCAGCTTCATCCCTGTCCCTGCAAAGGACATGAACTCATCCTTTTTATGGCTATATAGTATTTCACAGTGTATACATGCCACATTTTCTTTATTGAGTCTATCATTGATGGGCATTTGGGTTGGTTCCAAGTATTTGCTGTTAGGATAGTGCTGCAATAAATATATATGTGCATGTGTATTTATAATAGAATAATGTATCCTTTGGGTATATACCCAGTAATGGGATTGCTGGGTTTAATTATATTTCTAGTTCTAGATCCTTGAGGAATTGCCACACTGTCTTCCACAATGGTGGAACTAATTTACACTGCCACCAACAGTGAAAAAGTGTACCTGTTTCTGCACGACCTCTCCATTATCTGTTGTCTCCTGATTTTTTAAATTAATGCATTCTAACTGGCATGAGATGGTATATCATCGTGTTTTGATTTGCATTTCTCTAATGACCGGTGATGATGAGCATTTTTTTCATGTTTGTTTCGCTGCATAAATGTCTTCTTTTGGGAAGTGTCAGTTCATATCCTCACCCACTTTTTGATGAGGTTGTTTTTTTCATGTAAATATGTTTAAGTTCATTGTAGATTCTGAATATTAGCTCTTTGTCAGATGGGTAGTTGGCAAAAATTTTTTTTCCCATTCTGTTGGTTACTGGTTCACTCCAATGATAGTTTATGGTGCAGCAGCTCTGAAGTTTAATTAGATCCCATTTGTCTATTTTGGCTTTTGTTGCCATTGCGTTTGGTGTTTTAGTTATGAAGTCCTTGTCCATGCCTGTGTCCTGAATGGTATTGCCTAGGTTTTCTTCTAGGGTTTTATGGCTTAAGGTCTTATGTTTAGATATTTAATCCACCTTTAGTTAATTTTTGTGTCAGGAGGAAGAAAGGGATCCTATTTCATCTTTCTGCATATGGCTAGTCAGTTTTCCCAACACCATTTATTAAATAGGGAATCCTTTCTCCATTGCTTGTTTGTGTCATGTTTCTCAATGATCAGATGGTTGTAGATGTATGCAGTTCTTTCTGAGGCCTCTGCTCTGTTCCATAAGTCTATCTCTCTCTTTGGTACCCGTACCATGTTGTTTTGATTACTCTAGCCTTGTAGTATAGTTTGAGGTCAGATACCATGATGCTTCCAGCTTTTTTTATGCTTTTGTTTTCATTTTTTTTGTTTAGGATTATCTTGGCTATGTGGGCTCTTTTTTGGTTCCATGTTAAGTTTAATGTGTTTTTTCCCAGTTCTGTGAAAAAAAGATAATGGTAGCTTGATGGGTATAACATTGAATCTATAAATTACTTTGGGCAGCATGGCCATTTTCACAATATTGATTCTTCCTAACCATGAGCATGGAATGTTTTTCCATCTGTTTGTGTCCTCTCCTTTAGCAGCAGTCTGGGAGTTCACTCATGATTTGGCTCCATTTGTCTGTTATTGGTGTATTGAAATGCTTATGCTTTTTCACATTGATTTTGTATCCTGAGACTTTGCTGAAGTTGCTTATCAGCTTAAGGAAATTTTGGGCTGAGACAATGGGGTCTTCTAAATATACAATCATGTTGTCTGCAAATAGAGACAATTTGACCTCCTCTTTTACTAATTGAATTTTATTTCTTTTCTTGCCTCAGTGCCCTTGCCAAACTTCTAATACTATGTTGAATAGTAGGGGTGATGGAAGACATGTTTGACTTGTGTCAGTTTTCAAAGGGAATGCTACTAGTTTTGCCCATTTAGTATGACACTGGCTGTAAGTTTGTCATAAGTAGCTCTTATTATTTTGAGATACGTTCCATTGATACCTAATTTACTGAGAGATTTTAGCATCTTGAATTAACAACTCAGATAATTACGTAATCATATAAAAGGAATATTCCTCTTTTGCCTGTATTAAACTATGACCTCATCTGAAGAGGTATGAAATACTCCAGAACATGTCTCTCAACTTAGCTTTCCTAAGTTACAACTCCATTTATTTTCTACATATATGTGTGTATATCTGTGTGTGTGTGTGTGTATAAAATAGGTGCCAGTGTTGTATATACTGGCACCTATTATATATGTGTGTATATATATATTTTTTTTTCTATATATACATATATACATTAATATATAATATAGATTATATATAATATATTAATACAATATATATTATACATTAATGTATATATATGCATATATATGTTGTATATACTGGCACCTATTATATATGTGTATATATATGTTATATATACACATATATATGTTATATATACATATGTATGTGTATACCAGTACCATCTGTGTGTGTGTGTGTGTGTGTGTATATATATATACACACACACACACACACACATACACACACATATGGTACTGGCACCAGTACTGTGTGTGTGTGTGTATAATAGGTGCCAGTATATACAACATATATATGTATATATATATATACATATATAATATATATTATATATACATTAATATATATTATATAATATATAAATGATATAATGTGTATATAAATATATATTATATATATACATATATATGTTGTATATACTGGTACCTATTATATATGTGTGTGTGTGTGTATATATATATATATATGAATGATATATATACTGGCACCTATTATATACACACACACCAATGGAACAAAATAGAGGCCTCAAATAACACCCCACATCTACTATGGTCTGATCTTTGACAAACCTGACAAAAACAAGCAATGGGAAAATGATTCTCTATTTAATAAATGGTGTTGGGAAAACTGGCTAGCCACATGCAGAAAGATGAAACTGGATTCCTCTCTTACATGTTACACAAAAATTAACTCAAGGTGGATTAAATATTTAAATGTAAGACCTAAAACCAAAAAACCCCAGAAGAAAACCTAGGCAAAACCATTCAGGACATAGGCATGGGCAAAGACTTCATGATGAAAACACGAAAATTAATGGTAGACAAATGGGATCTAATTAAACTGAAGAGCTTCTGCACAGCAAAAGAAAATATCCTCAGAGTGAACAGGTAGACTACAGAATGGGAGAAAAATTTTGCAGTTTACTCATCTGACAAAGGGCTAATATCCAAAATCTACAATGAACTTAAACAAATTTACAGAAAAAAAACAACCCCATCAAAAAGTGGGTAAATGATATGAGCAGATACTTCTCAGAAGAAGACATGTATGTAGTCAAAAAACATATGGAAAAAAAGCTCATCATCATGGGTCATTAGAGAAATGCAAATTAAAACTAGAATGAGATAACATCTCATACCAGTTAGAATGGCAATCATTAAAAAGTCAGGAAACAACAGATGCTGGAGAGGAAGTGGAGAAATAGGTACACTTTAACACTGTTGGTGGGAGTGTAAATTAGTGTGGCGATTCCTCAAGGATACAGAACTAGAAATATAATTTGACCCAGCAATCTCATTACTGGGTATATACCCAAAGGATTATACATCATTCTACTACAAAGGTACATGCACAGATATATTTACAAAGCACTATTCTCACTAGCAAAGATTTGGAACCAACCCAAATCCCCATCAATGATAGACTGGATAAAGAAAATGTAGTACATATACACCATGGAATACTATGCAGCCATAAAAAAGAATGAGTTCATGTCCTTTGCAGGGACATGGATGTAGCTGAAAACCATCATTCTCAGCAAACTAAGACAAGAAGAGAAAACCAATTACTGCATGTTCTCTCTCTCATAAGTGGGAGTTGAACAATAAGGAGACATGGAGGGGAACATCACACACCAGGGCCTGTCAGGGGGTGAAGGGCTAAGGGATAGATAACATTAGGAGAAATATCTAATGTAGGTGATGGGTGCCGCATCACACCATGTCATATGTATAACTATGTAACAAAACTGCATATTCTGCACATGTACCCCAGAACTTTAATTAAAAAAGAAAAACAACGAGCAAGCATGAAAGCATCTGCCAAGCTGTCTAGGCAGATTTGTAAATGAAAATATAAAAATTCATAGAAATTAAAAACATAATCGCTAAAATTAAAAAGCTCAATGTATGGATTAAATAAGTGATTAGATACTGGGGAGAATCCTGAAACTATAGACCTGAATAATTCAGTAGCATGACGTACAGTAAGATAAAAAATAGAAACTGGGAAGGAGAGGGTAAGAGATGGGGAAGGTGTGAAAATGCAAAGTTATGTCCAGAGTTTCAGGAAAAAGACCATAGAAAAATGAGGGAGAGGTCATATGAAGAAATAATGGGAATTTCCAGAACTGATAAAAATGTGATTCTGCAGATAAAAGAATCACAAAGTATATAGCAAGCAAGATAAATAAAATGTGTGTGTACTTATAGTGGAAGAATAGAACACCAAAGACAAAGTACTAATTACAACAGAGAAAAAAAATAGTGTCTAAAGTAGTAGCAACAAAATTTAAAGGAAATGCTTGAGAGATAAAGGATACATAGAAGAAAAACATTGTTTATATCCTTATCTAGGAAATATTATTCATAAATAGTACAACATTTTTTTTCTAGATAAATAATGGTACTCTTTCTATGGAAACAACCAACCAAAGTGCTTTCTGGAATAACTATCTGAATACAAAATATAACACGAATAAAAAAAGGAAAATTGACTGTCATTATTCTTGATATTTTCATGATACCATATATATCTGCTCATTTTGAAAATACAAGTATTTAGACATCCCACTTATAATTGACTTGTGAAGGAATATCTTTCAGTAGAAAATAAATGGAGTTGTAACTTAGGAAAGTAACATTAGGTTACCAAATTTCATATTTAAGCAGTATTAAATTCATATTCAAGAAGTATATGTTTTTGTAACTTACCAAGCACTTCTTCATGCTTCCCCTGGAACCATATGCATATAATTTGAAAAGGTGCACCCTCAGCAGTAAAGCGCCAGTGTCTGCCTTTCTAGGACTCACCTCCCCTTCTGTAGACTGCAAATGGAGCTCCTTCCTGCAGGTGGCCTTGAAGTCTCCTGCAGCAGCACTCACCTGGACCCCACGAGGAGCTTCCATGATCAAGGATCTGGTGGGTGATTCAAGCCTAAGAGAAAAACAAAAAAAAAAAATACTAATAGAAAAGAAAAATTTTGATAAACCAAAAGACATTACCCAAATTAAAAGAACTACCAGACAAACATATAAACCAGACAGGCATAAAGAGTCCTGTCATTTAAGCAAAGATAAAATGAGTCTTAGAAAATTTTTTTATGGACTTATCTATTTTTTGGCTCTTTATAAAAATCTACATTTATTCACATCAAGTATTTACTCTTACTTGCATGATGATTTACTTAGGGTTTCTTTTGTCATTTCCCTCATAATACTCATGAAAAGTAGGGTGTGATAAGTATACTTGCTAAAATTTTTAATAGAACACTAATATTAATGATGGAGGTTTAATAAAAAATTACAATTTAGAATGTAGATGTATATGTTCCTCCATAAAGAGTCCCTGTCTTGTAAAGATGAATGCTTTAATGAAAATCAATTACTATTGCAAACTTTCAGGCACGTACAGTCAGAATTTTGTGAGCTCAAAAATTTTCAGAGTACTCATTAATGAAACAAGACATTTTCTACATCAACTAACTCTTTTGGCTCAGTGAAATGTCTACAGAACGAGTGACATTAGTCTGGGAAACAAAAATCAATAGGAGGGTAATATACAAGTACAAATGTGATTGAAGGTTGGCTACATAAACCATGATGGTAAAAAAACAAGTGTTTTAGACAGTCATGTCTACAAAAAAAAAGAGTTGGGAGACAGTTTTCAAATTATCTTCAAATATAATACTAGGAAAAAAGCCAAAATGACAGAATACAGGTGCTAGAATGTAGTGGTAAAAAGTCCTAGCATGAGAAGAGGTAGGATCCATGCCTTGGACTTTTTAGATCAGCTCTCTGCCTTGGGGATGCAGCTGCCTGTGCTCCCCTTGACCACAGGACTTTAAGATGAGGGTACCCTCAGGCTCACATTCAAACTCTTGCCCAGACCAACTAGTTTTGCTTTTGTTTTCTGAGGCAATGAATTCAGAGTTGTTTTGTAGAAAGAACCACATCAAATGGTTAGGTCTCTGGAGTTCAGCTCCCTCGCAGCAGGGAAGGCATACTTAAAGGCTTAAAAGTGATATTGAAGGAGTAGAGCCAGCATATAGAACTGGTTTCAACCTTTCATTTTCTCTTTTTTCACTCACCAAAGCAACTTTTAAACTTTAATCCTTATGGGCCATTTGGATATCTATCTTTGTATAATCCCTGGAGGGGTGAAGTTTTGAATGTATCTATTTTTAAGAAACATCTGTATTTTTTAAACAAAATTCCCCATATTTTCCATAAAACATTTGAAAACTTGAAAAGAAGACAAGCACTCATAATCCTATTAACTTATAAAATTTACTATTAGCATTTTATGCATTGTATTTAAATGTCAAAATTGGAATGCTAAAATGTATGTTTTATCACTGATTACCCCTGATATACAACCCTTCTGGAACTACCTAATAAACACTCTTAGCAGCACAGTATCAACAAATAAATATTGCCCCACTTCTTTCTTGTATGGAAACTCTCTTGTTCACTGAGGAGGGTTTTGCAGACTATCTTACTTATAGTAGAGGTTTTCAATTAAACTATTCACTTTATTATAAAATGTTCTCTCAAGAAGCCTGTTGAAAAAGGAATCTCAGGTTTATTGGCACCACTTGTGGATTTCTATGTAATTTGTCAATGAAATTAGTGAATTACAATTGCATTGATTTTGAAAGCATTATAGCAAATACAGCAGTGAGTTTCAGACTAGTTTTCACAGGGGGTAACTAGGATTATTATAGCACAAAGAAGGATTAAATTTAACTCAAGTCTCTCTGCCACCTGTTTTGTAAAGCATTCTGTTTGTTTATGGTGTTTATATACCAAAGATGCAACAAGATACTGTTTTTAAGGTGTTACGCAACTATCAAATATAAAAATCTGTGGCCTAAATCTCTAGAATTCTCAACATTCTGAGAAAAGAGAATTCAGATTTTAAAAGAACCTAAGTTGCAAGATGCAATTATTAAATATTAACTTAAGCAGAACTTAAACATCAGAAGAAATGGAAAGAGAAAGAAAGCAAAAATCCTATTTATCATAATGTTCTTCTCATAGGTAGAACAACATCAGCCAAGTGATGTACACCTTTATTTAGGAAATGTCTCAGGACAAAATCCTCAGTGCTTGAGTACATTAATGATGTGTATGTGAGCTATGTGTTTCTAGACATTAACTTGGAGCCTGCAAGCCTTAATATTTCTGTTTTAAGCTGCATTTTTTAAAGAATGAGAATTATGAAAAGATGCCAATTACATGATTAAATATTAATTCATTTTACAGAATCCAAGTGGAGATTATTTTCTTATTCATGGAATAGTTAATGGATCTGAGATCCAAAACAATCTTTGGAAATGGACATTGTATAATTAGTATCAATACTTTTTATCATAGGTGCAGAAACTCTTCAAATGGTAGTAACTTTACTATATATTAACGTAAGAAATAGAAAAGAAAGAACATTAGGCCATTCTGGGCAAATTTACTATTATGTCTTGATTAACCCTTTAACATGCATGTTTGAGCCTTTTAAAATATAGACTCCATACTACAAAACAGTATCATCTTAAAAAAAATAATCTGAGAAAATCTAGTTTTAAATTCCACATGAAAACTAACACAGAACTTGAGAAATAGTACACACTCATCAAACATCTGCTGAATAAATAAGTTATAGAAACTCACTACATTTCTTCACTAAAATATCAATATTCTATTAATGTAATTAACTGTGAATGCTTTTTTTTTTTTCTAGTCTTTTTTTTCTTGACAATAACAAAACCAAAGAAAACATGGATACTTACTCCCCAAACTATCATTTCATTGTCTTGGCCAACCAATGTCACAATACTTACTGCTATGAAAGGAAAATTGTCAGCAAGGCCTGGAAAGTTTTTCTCAGACACACTGCTTTTATTCTTCATTACACAAATAAATAATTGAATATCTATATAATTACTGTATTTTCCTTCTGTTTCAGTTTGGAAATTTAGTAACACTTATCTTGGGGGTTGCCAGTCTGCTTTGAGAACTAGCTGATAACTCCAGCTTAGTACAATGTTTAAATAATGATGACTAATCAGAAAATAAAAACCAGAAATATTATATACTAATTATAATATTCACATTTTCACTTATGAATTTTGAAATATGTCAGGAAGATAAAGTAGCAGTTGATTCTTATTCCTTTTTTGATGATACACTCTACATAGTAGAAATTCCAAAATGTTACTAAAATGTTAGAAATAAATATTTCTAAAAGAATATATTTAAATAAATTTTTAAATACTTATATAAATTTACCAATTTAAAAAATTTACTCAATAAATTAGTAACCAGCTGTTTCTATATTAAAACACAGATTAAAAACAACTGGAATCAATGCTATTCACATGTGTCTTTGTAATACAATAATAACTGCAGCCACTTCCCTTATATCCCATTTATTTAGTTAATGTCCTCATTATTCAGCTTTGCTAAGTTTCAGCAATGCAAATTAACAAACATTTATTGCAAGTAGGATGTGTAAAATACAGTGCTGACTGCTACAGAACTAAGGATAAACAAGGGAGATGTGTATCCTGTTCTAATGGAAATTTTGTTAGGAGAAGAAAGATATGATAAACATTTTTACAAAAGTTGTTCAATTCCTCCCTGAAAAAAAGCACCATAAATGAAGACTACAACACCCTATGAGATGCTGTTTACACACATTCCTCAGCATTCCTAAATCTCTAGGATTTCTATATAGAGTAGGTAATTATTATGTTGCTCTTCTAAAATAAGTCTTGGTCCTTGAAGGAGGCCACTTTTTCTAATATTGTTCACTAGCTAGTTTGAATCTGTATTACTCAAATAGTGAGAAACTGAGTTTTTAAGGAAATTTTAACAGAGAATTCTAAAGGACTACAAAATTTACTGTTGTAAAAGTATGGTTTTATTGCCTTAAAGATTTCCAACTATTTTTTTTTTTTGTTTCCATCTGAGCATGTGTACACTCATCCAATGGGAAGGGATAAACACCAATCCATATGAAATAAAAAGGTCTTTTAATATTTTTATTTTGCTTCCCAAGACAGCAACTGTGTCTCCGAGGCTGATACTTTGATCCAATTTTACAAGTGACTATTAATATGTGATTAATTTTCATCAGCACTATTTGTGTCTTTCCTTTTCCTATACAATAGTATGTTTTAGAATGTAATTTAGTTATCATTAATTATTATTAAGCCATCATTAATTGCCATATCTTATGTATTGAATTAAGAGCATCCACTGAGCAGTTTTGTATTAGGGATCCAGATTTTAATATTTCAAATGTAGTCAACCATAGTAATAATGATCCTGGAAATAATTCCCCATAATGTTGGAATTATCTGCGTAGTAAGAGCTTTTACATATAATGCCTCTTAGAACCATCACAATGTCAAGAAGCAGCTTATTCTATTGGAAGTATTACATTGAGGAACCATTCATAGACCAATTAAGTTCTGCCATTTTCTGATTAGATTCTATTTGCTTTCATATTTCCTGCTATATAAAGCTCTGTGATCATTTATAGCTTTCTCAACTCTCTATTTGCCCTGTTTTTATGTGCATATATGTCATATATTTTATTATATATGTAAGATTTTCCAGCATTCCTTTTTGTTTTGTTTTTTGTTTTTAGTGATGGTGTCTTGCCGTGTTGCCCAGGCTGGAGTACAGCATCGTGATCATAGCTCACTGCAGCCTCAACCTCCTGGGCCCAAGCAATCCTCTGGTCTTAGCCTCCTAACTTGGACTACAGATGTGAACCAACATGCTTGGCTAATTTTGTTTTTATTTTTTTGTAGAGACGGGTCTCACTATGTTGCCAGGTCTTGAACTTCTGATCTCAAGTTATCCTCCTACCTTGGCCTTCCAAAGTGCTGAGATTACAGGTGTGAGCCTTTGTGCCTGGCCTCAGCATCCCTATTTTTATTAGTTGCTCTCACTCTATAACTACCTTTGCCTTTTCTTTTCCACATTCTTCCCGTGTAATGTATTCGGTTTTATATTTATTTTAAGTATATTGGAGGAAACTCTGTCTAATTGTTTATTTTACTTCTTCATATATTAAGGATTATCAATAATGATGGAATTTATGGCACAGGTATAAGAGGAACGCTTACCTGAGATCTTGAGATGGCTCTGCTCTGATGTGTGGCGTCTCCACAGAGTGCCCAAATACAGCTCCTTCAGTGCCTGGGAGTAGCATGAATACATAGCAGTCAGTGTAAGAAAGTTCACACCGCAGCGTTCACCTCTATTTTTATGTATCAAATATTCTTCCAAAAGAGAGAAAACTTAAAATAGGTATCTATGATGTATTAATTTGTTTTCACACTGCTGATAAAGACGTACCTGAGACTGAGAAGAAAAAGAGGTTTAATTGGACTTACAGTTCCACATGTCTGAGGAGGCCGCAATCATGGCGGGAGGAGAAAGGCACAGCATATATGGTGGTGTTAAGAGAAAAATGAGGAAGATGCTAAAGCAGAAACCTGATAAAACCATCCATGAGATTTATTCACTACCACGAGAACATTATGGGGGAAACTGCTCCCATTGTTCCAATTATCTCCCATGGGGTCCCTCCCACAACACGTGGGCATTATGGGAGTACAATTTGAGATAGATTTGAGTGGGGACACAGAGCCAAATGATATTGCAAGATATGAATGAGAAGACTTGGAAGAATATCACCAGGTAGAGAAGAGTCAAGCAAGGTAAATATAAACGTCATTATATTAACTGATTTTAAAATTAAATTATTTATAAAAGTCAAGAGTAAGTGAGAATTCCCATTCAAGAACAAAAGCTCATCTTTGTCCCCTGACTTACTTTCCAGATAAAAGAAATTGAGGGAAGGATAAGTCACAATACTGAATTCTGCATTTCTATAATTAATAGCAGGTCATGAATAAAATGTGGAGGTGAGCTCTACTTTATCCTACTATTGGTTTTTAAAGACATAGCCTCATAGATGTTTAGCAGTTCTCCCACATAGAGCTACCACCTTTGATTATAGTAACCATCAAATGACAGGGAACATGTCATGTTACTTTGACCTCTCTAGAGTAGGGCTTTATCTAAAACCATAAACAGCTTTATTTCATTTTGTTATAGTTGTTTTCATATGGGATCGTAATTTTCCAAAGAGGTCATGTACTCTAACATCTTCCTCAAGAGGCTGAATGATACTCTATCTCAACTTTGATTTACTAATACACTTGTTTTTCCAGATTCCTATAGCTTTTTCATAATTTATCGGAACAAAATGGAAGGATTCTTCTGTTTCCAGAATCAAGTGGAAAAAAAAAAAAGTTCCAAATAAGATGACATTAACAAAATCAATCTCTCTCTCTCTCTCTCTCTGGTAATTCTGCATAAACACCTTAGATTTTCACCCTCAAAAAACTTTATAATTTTGTTTTCTGGTCTAATCTTAAAACTTCTTGGTATAAGAACCTCATGTCTGTTCCATCAGTGGCCACAACACTAGCTAAATTATACAATGTAATTTAAAAATATATAGATTTTAAGCATACAAAACAAATCTGTTTTGTGTAATGAGAAAAATCATGTAAAATATATTAACTCAAGAGGCAATGATGAAATTGCCACTAGGAAATTAATGCTCAAATTCCAATTCCTTAAAAATAAATTGCTATATAGGGAAATGTATTAGAACCATCAGATGACTCCTTGCATAACGTAGCAGTAGAGACTTTGATCATGAATTGAAGAGGAAGAGATTTTTTTTCAGAACTGTATGATTTCATCTATATTTTCATTCTGAAAGCAAACTTATGTGGTTCTGCTGCAGTAATTCCTTAAGATTACAGATCTCTGCTTATCAGCTAAAAGCTATTGTCATTTGTTGAACTAGACTGTGGGACATACAGTCCTTGTTTTTTAAACTTTTTTCACAAATTTTGAGAAATTATTTCTTTATTTAAGGGTTTTATTCTTTTGATATTTTGGAAAATATTTATTACTTCAAGTAGAACATTCCTTAAAATGGGCCTTAAAAGTTAAACAGTAGTTTGAAGTAACACTAATTTTGTGATTATGGTGGGGATAGCAGTCGAAATAATATTATAAGATATATATTTGTATATCTCAAAGAGAGACTCTGGCATTTTGTAATAAGATATACATACCAGAAAATATAGTTATCCATGTGCAAAATTCAAAAATGAATTTCCACTATTGTATGATATGAAATTTCCCAGATAAGGTGACAGAAATATGATTAAACATCAATAATACTATTTACTTTCAAATACATAATTGTACTTAGTAACTAAGCACAAAACAATGAAAATAAAAATAGATGGTCATCAAAAGTTTAAATTTTTAATGAGATTTAAAAACTGATAGAGGTCTCAATTCTGAATTCCAATATAAAATCATCATTTTTAAAGGATTTTTCAGGAAATAAGTATGTAATCATGCCACTTAAAGGGTGAAATTGTAAACTAAATAATACAAGTGATTAACAAAATGCAGGGATCTAGAAAAGGAAAAAATCACTCTCCTTGTTTTCGTCCTGAATGAGCCAAAGATACAATATTAATAAGCAACACAGATAATCTTAAAGGAAATCAGTAAGGGCCAATAAAACCACCTGAACTAGGTATGTACTTTAACAGCATAAAAAAATAAAAATCAGAATATGCACAGTGGCTCATGCCCATAATCCCAGCACTTTAGGAGGACAAAGTAGGCAGATGACTTGAGGCCAGGAGTTCTAGATCATCCTGGCCATCATGGTGAAACCCCATCTCTGCTAAAGATACAAAAATTAGCTGGGCGTGGTGGTGCACACCTGTAGTCACAGCTGCTCAGGAGTCTGAGGCAGGAGAATAGCTTGAACCTGGGAAGCATAGGTTGCAGTGAGCCAAGATACCTGAGATTGCACCACTGCACTCTGGTTTGGGCAACAGAGGGAGACTCTATCTAAAAGAAAAAAAAAAAAAAAAAAAAAAACTTAAAAAATATGTCTCCCATGAATTGAAAAATTTTACCATGCAGACAAGTATGGCTGTAAGATTTAGCAATTAAAAATATATGACAATGAGTTAATTTGAATTTCAGATAAACATCAAATCATTTTTAGTATAAATATAGGATATTGTCAGAAGATGTACTTATCCTAAAAACATATCTTGAGTAATCAAGTAAATTCAAAATTAATAAGGCATCATGTACTTTATCTGGAAACCCTAACAATTTGTCAACATTCATTTGGTACACAAGGACAGATCTTTTCTTCAAGAAAAGAAAGATTGGGTCACAAATTCTCATATCATAGGCTCTAGAAACCATAGAAACAAAAAAGGATAGACATGAAAAGGTCAAAAGGAACATAACAGAGACATATTAATATTAAACTTATTGAATAAATAAGTGTTTGTTTTCCATTGCTATTGTAAGGGGGTCTTCAAAAGGGTACAATGTTCAGTACTGCTTGATTATATAGTCTTGTAAAGGATGTTTCAGATAGTGTAAAATGACTACAATGTTACAAGACATAGGGGAAACATATACTATTAGCTATTGCAATTGTCAGAAGAAAATGAGGTAAGAAAATTCAGGTCCAAAAGTAATAGAAGCCATTCATATGATAATTTCTGGCTTTTGCAGAAATGAATAAGGATAACATATTCTGCTTTGCTGGAAATGAGAAAAGGTAGATATGGATTACTGTCCTACTTTATATTTAAAGACATTTTAAGACATAAGGATACCACCCTTTACATAAATGCCACAACCTCAAAAACTAATTACCAAAATTAAATGTAAGCACCTCTTCTGATGTGACTATCTATATTCTAAATGCTATCTACACTATAAGTGTTATATCCTACACTACTCATTATTCACCCATTGACATTCATATATTTTTTACAGAAGACACTGGTCCCAGAAGAAGAGGTAGCACACGAAAAGGAAACCCAAGGAGAAGCACCAGAAAGAAGGAAAATAACCAAGAAAGGCAGGAACACATCACATTGAGAAAAAGAAAGGCAGGAAATTATATTTTTAAGTTACTTTATCTGATATTTGCCAAAAGAGAACTTTTGCTGGTCTGTAGTTTTTCAATAAAATCAACTATGATGATGAATATTTTTGAGGATTTTTTTTATTGGGGGGCAAAGGGGGGAATGAATTTTATGTAAATATCAAACTGGTGTGAAAGAGAAACTACAAAAGGAATTCAGAGACCACAAGGCAAAGGTTAACAACACATGGGCATCTATCCTCTCAGCTCTATGGCACTTTACAGGAATCTTAGGCAGCATTTCAAATTCCTATACCAGAATAGGGATGAGGTGCACGACTATTTATTTGGGTAGCTCTCAAGGGACAGAAAGATTCTCATTTGTTTATGATCTTCAAATTTGTGTGTTAGTGAATATATTCAAACTTTTCAGAAGTCTCCCTACCTTTCTTTTTTTATTTGCATCTGTTCCCCCAAATCTAAATTGATATTAAAATCTAGATGAACTGGGAATAGATTTGTTTTATTCTCAGGTTTGCTTATCAGGTTTGCTTACAGTTTGTTTTTAACTCTCAGCTAAGTATTTAAAGCCCTCTGTTTTTATTTGTAAAATTAGGCTCTGAATAACATGATCTCTAAGGTATTTTCAACTTCTACCAGAGTTACACGATTTTTTTTCAAACATGTCAAAACTTGTATACTAATAACTCTTCTCATTCCTCCTTAAATATAAGGGGAAATGAGTTTGCTCCTCCAAACCAACAGAAAATTATTTTGGGGAAGGGATGGAGTAATAATACTGGAAAAAACATTAGTTGGCATTTCTTTTATTCCATTAAAAAGAGTTCCTGAGGTTGTCGGCAAGATGGCTGAATAGGAACAGCTCTGGTGTGCAGTTCCCAGCAAGATCAACGCAGAAGGTGGGTGATCTCCACATTTCCAACTGCAGTATCTGGTTCATATCATCATTGGGACTGGTTGGACAGTGGGTACAGCCCAAGGAGGATGAGCTGAAGCAGGGTGGGGTGTCGCCTCACCCAGGAAGCACCAGTGGCCAGGAAACCCACTCTTCTAGCCATGGGAAGCCATTAGGGACTGTCCCCTGCATGCCAGCACAGACATTGTGCTTTTCCCACAGTCTTCACAACCTGCAGACCAGGAGATTTGCTCCAGTGCCTACAACACTAGGGATCTGGATATCCAGCACAAAACTGGGAGCTGTTTGGGAAGACACCAAGCTAACCTCCCCAACCTAGCAAGGCAGGCCAATATTCAAGTCAAGGAAAATCAGAGAACACCACAAAGATATTCCTCAAGAAGACCAACCCCAAGGCACATTAATCATGAGATTCACCAGGGTTGAAATAAGGAAAAATGCTAAGGTCAGTTAGAGAGAAAGGTCAGGTTACCCACAAAGGGAAGCCCATCAGACTAAGAGCAGATCTCTCAGCAGAAACCTTACAAGCCAGAAGAGAGTGGGGGGCTATTCAACATCCTTCAAGAAAAGAATTTTCAACTCAAAAAAAAGCCAAACTAAGCTTCATAAGTGAAGGCTAAATAAAATCCTATAACGGACAAGCAACTGCTGAGAAATTTCACCACCCCCAGACCTGCCTTAACAAGAGCTCCTGAAAGAAGCACTAAACATGGAAAGGAACAACCAGTACCAGCCACTGCAAAAAACACAACGAATTGTAAAGACCATCAATGCCATGAAGAAACTGCATCAACTAACAAGCAAAACAACCAGCTAGCATCATAATGACAGGATGAAATTAACACATAACAATATTAACTTTAAATATAAATGGGCTAAATGTACCAATTAAAGGACTCAGCCTGGCAAATTGGATAAAAAGTCAAGACATTTTATCCGTGTGCTGTATTCAGGATACCCTCCTCACAGGCAAAGACACAGAGGTTCACAATAAAGGGATGGAAGAATATTTACCAAGCAAATGGAAAGCAATAAAAAAAAAAGTGGGGGAGGGTTGTAATCCTAGTCTCTGATAAAACAGACTTTAAACCAACAAAGATCAAAGGAGACAAAGAAGGGCATTACATAATGGTAAAGGGATAAATGCAACAAGAAGAGCTTATGATCCTACATATACATGCACCCAATGAAGGAGCACACAGATTCATAAAGCAAGTTCTTAGAGATCTACAAAGAGACTTAGACTTCTATACAATAGTAGTGGGAGATTTTAACACCCCGCTGTCAATATTAGACATATCAATGAGACAGAAAATAAACACAGATATCCAGGACTTGAACTCAGATCTGGACCAAGCGGACCTAACAGACATTGCAGAACTCTCCACCCCAAATCAACAGGCTGTACATTCTTCTTAGCACCTCATTGCCCTTATTCTAAAATAGACCACATAATTGGAAGTAAAAACTCCTCAGTAATAGCAAAAGAATGGAAATTATACCAAACAGTCTCTCAGACCATAGTGCAATGAAATTAGAACTCAGGATTAAGAATCCCATTCAAAACTGTACAACTACATAGAAACTGAACAACCTGCTCCAGAGTGACTACTGGATAAATAATGAAAGGAAGGCAGAAATAAGTAAGTTATTAGAAACCAATGAGAATGAAGACGTAACATACCAGAATCTCTGGGACACATTTAAAGCAGTGTGTAGAGGTAAACTTATAGCACTAAATGACCACAAGGGAAAGGGGGAAAGATCTAACTTCAACACCCTAATGTCACAATTAAAAGAAATAGAGGAGCAAGAACAAACAAGTTCAAAAGCTAGCAGAAGAAAAGAAGCAACTAAGAGCAGAAGTGAAGGAGACAGAGACATGAAAAACCTTAAAAAAAGTCAATAAATCCAGTAGCTTATTTAAAAAAAAAATCAATAAAATAGATAGATCACTATCCAGACTAATAAAGAAGAAAAGAGAGAAGAATCAAATAGATGCAATAAAAAATGATAAAGGAGATAAGACTACCCATCTCACAGAAATACAAACTACCATTGGAGAATACTATAAACACCTCTATGCAAATAAACCAGAAAATCTAAAGGAAATAGAAAAATTCCTAGACACTTACACCCTCCCAATACTAAACCTGGAAGAATTCAAATCCCTGAATAGACCAATAACAAGGTCTGAAACTCAGGCAGCAATTAATAGCCTACCAATAAAAAAAAAAAAGTCTAGAAACTGACAGATTCACAGCTGAATTCTACCAGATGTACAAAGAGGAGCCAGTACCATTCTTTCTGAAAATGTTCCAAACAATAGAGAGAGAATCCTCCCTAACTCATTTTGTGTGGTCAACATAATCCTGATACCAAAACCTGTCAGAGACACAAAAAGAAAATTTTAGAGCAATATCATTGATGAACATTGATGTGAATATCCACAATAAAATACTGGCAAACTGAATCCAACAGCACGTCAAAAAGCTTATCCATCATGGTTAAATTGGCTTCATCCCTGGAATGCAAGACTGGTTCCACAAACACAAATCAGTAAATGTAATCCATCACATAAACAGAACCAAAGATAAAAACCATATGATTATCTCAATAGTTGAAGAGAAAGCCTTTGACGAAATTCAACAGGACTTTATCCTATATACTCTCAATAAACTAGGTATTAATGTAATTTATCTCAAAATAATAAGAGCTATTCATGACAAATTCACAGACAGTATCATTTTGAATGGGCAAAAACTGGAAACACTCCCTTTGAAATACAGCACAAGACAAGGATGCCCTCTGTCACCACTCTTATTCAACATAGTGTTAGGAGTTCTGGCCAGGACAATCGGGCAAGAAAAAGAAATAAAGGATATTCAATTAGGAAAAGAGGAAGTCAAATTGTCTCTATTTGCAGATGACATGATTGTATATTTAGAAGACCCCATCATCTCAGACCAAAATCTCTTTAAGCTGATAAGCAACTTTAGCAAAGTCTCAGGATACAAAATCAATGTGCAAAAATCAGAAGCATTCCTATACAACAATAACAGATGAACAGCCAAATCATGAGTGAACTCCCATTCCACAATTGCTACAAAGAGAATAAAATACCTAGGAATACAACTTAAAAGTGATGTTAAGGACCTTTTTAAGGAGAACTACAAACCACTGCTCAAGGAAATAAGAAAGGACACAAAAAAAATAGAAAAATTGTCCATGCTCATGGTTGGGAAGAATCAATATCATGAAAATGGCCATACTACCCAAAGTAATTTATAGATTGGAGGCTATCCCCATCAAGCTACCATTTACCTTCTTCACAGAATTAGAAACAAACAAACAAACAAACAAACACCCTAAATTTCATATGGAACCATAAAACAGCTTGCATAACCAAGAAAATCCTAAGGGGGGAAAAAATGCTGGAGGCATTAAACTACCTGACTTCAAACTATACTACAAGGCTATAGTAATCAAGACAACATGGTATAGTACTAGTACCAAAACAGAGATATAGACCAATGGAACAGAATAGAGGCCTAGGAAGTAATGCCACAAATCTACAACAGTCTGAACTTTGACAAACTTGACAAAAACAAGCAATGGGGAAATAATTCCCTGTTTAATAAATGGTGTTGGGAAAACTGGCTAGCCACATGTGGAAAGCTGAAACTGGACCCCTTCTTTATACCTTATACAAAAATTAACTCCAGATGGATTAAAGATTAAAACAAAACAAAACAAAACAAAACAAACAAACAAAAACAAACAAACAAACAAACAAACAAACAAACAAAACAACCCTAGAAGAAAACCTAGGCAATACCATTTAGGGCATAGACATAGGCATAGGCAAGGACTTCATGACTAAAACACCAAAAGCACTGGCAACAAAAGCCAAAACAGACAAAAATAGAATCTAATTAAACTTAAGAGTTTCTGCACAGCAGAAGAAACAATCATTAGAACAAACTGGCAACCAACAGAATGGGAAAAAATGTTTGCAATCTACCCATCTGACAAAGGGCTAATATCCAGACTCTACAAAGCACTTAAACAAATCTACAAGAAAAAACAATTCCATCAAAAAGTGGGCAAAGGATACAAACAGACACTTCTCAAAAGTAGACATTTCATAACAAACTTATGAAAAAAGCTCATCATCACTGTTCATTAGAGAAATGCAAATCAAAAGCACAATGAGATACCATCTCACACCAGTTAGAATGGCGACCTTTAAAAAGTGAGGTGACAACAGATGCTGGAGAGGATGTGAAGAGATACGAACACTTTTACACTGTTGGTGGGAAGGTAAATTAGTTCAACCATTGTGGAAGACAGTGTGGTGATTCCTTAAGGATCTAGAACTAGAAATACCATTTGGCTCAGCAATCCCATTACTAGGTATATAACCAAACAATTATAAACCATTCTATTATAAAGACACATGCATACATATGTTTATTGCTGCACTATTCCCAATAGCAGAGACTTGGAACCAACCCAAATGCCCATCAATGATAGACTGGATAAAGAAAATTTGGCACATATACACCATGGAATACTATACAGCCATAGAAAAGAATGAGTTCACATCCTTTGCAGGAACATGGATGAAGCTGGAAACTATCATTCTCAGTAAACTAACATAAGAACAGAAAACCAAACACCGCATGTTCTCACACATAAGTGGGAGTTGAACAATGATAACACATGGACACAGGGTGAGGAACATCACAGACTGGGGCCTCTTTGATGAGTTGGGAATAGGGGAGAAATATCCAATGTAGATGATGGGGTGATGGATGCAGCAAAACACCATGACACATCTATAACTATGTAATAAACCTGCACATCCTACAGGGGTACCCAATTACTTAAGGTATGATAAAGAAAGGTTTCTTTGAATCTGAAAATTTTATTACCTCTCAAAAAAAATGTCAGCTTATTTCAACATATACTACATCTCTTGTTTGTGTTATATTCATAATCTAAGTGGTGATTTTGCCTCCACTTAACATCACAAAATACAACGTATACATTGCTGGAGTAATTTTATCAAAACCATGGATATGTTACCTGTGCAGAAAGCTGTAATTATTTTCCTGGACACTGCTGTTCCCCAGCACTTAATACTCCTATAATCTGATCCCATTTGTCTGCTCAGAAGACAAAGAAGACCTTTTCTTCTACTTATTTCTAAAATATCTTTACTAATTTTCCTACCTCTTAAGGGATATATAGATTTCTTCATTCTGTGAACATATTTAGAGTTTACTGCCTGTAACACTTATTTTTAACCTACCATATCTGTTCTTACATTTTACATTTTTAATCATGTAAGTTGCTTATTTTTCAGGCCAAAAAAATGAAGATATATTTCTTATATGCTACTGTATTCTTGTGCAAACCATGAGATATGTGAGTTAATAAATATTGAAAAGAATCCTTATTTCAAAGCACTTTTTGAAAATTTCCTTTTTTTTAATCCTAGTTTGATTAATGGTAAAATCACATTCCAAACACCCATGTGAACTGGGAATTATGCTGAGATGTCCTTTCTTGTTCAACATCCTTATTACAATACTTCTTTCCACAGCTTCAACATCACATACATTTTCTGCTCATTACTCCTCCATACTGGTGTCAAATAATGTTCTAAAACACAAAATTGACTTTGCAACCCTCACTTAAAATGCTCTAAGTATCCAGTGTCTGTAGAAGTAAAGCCCAAATTCCTTAGGATTTATTACTTAGCAGTTCTGTGGATTTTACATTTCAGTGACAACTCTTGCATATTTTGCCATGTTTACAGACTGTCATGAGAACCTCTTCTTGTTCTCAGAATATGCAATCTCTTCTTCCCTGTTTGATGGTAATGTCTCCTCATTTTTCAGGATCTGGATCTAAATTTTATCTGTGAAATACTTCCTTGGTTCTCGTCACTCTTCCTCCTCCTGCCCAGTTTCCCCAGGTCCTTGTAAAAATTACTTGTACAGTATATATAACAATACATTGCAATTTGCTTTAAGCTCTTATCTAGTAACTTACGACTTTCTTGAAGTCAAAGACTGTCTTGATCAAATTTGTATACTTAGTACTGATCATCAATTCCACTATATAGTTGAGGATCAGTAAATTAAAGAATTTGAATAAAATAATAATGAACAAAACCGTGTATAAATAAAACCATGTTTTCTAACTGATATGTAAAAGATGCTAAGTTTCAGATTCCTGGTACATCTGCTTGATTAATGCTTTAATGCACATTAATATCCACAGATGATTATCTGAATTTATTGAAACTGTTATGAGCATAGTCAATGTGATTTTTTTCTAGTGAAACAGGGAAATAACATTATTACTTGTTTTGGAAGGAAAATAAAAATAATAATAATAATAATAAAGAACATTATATTGTTCATTTAGGACTGAAAAATAAGCTGCCAGGATTTCTGAAAAGAAATTATTTCAAAATCTGTTTGTACTTTTCATTTGGCATTTTCATCGTTTAAAAATATCTCAAAGCCTTTATCTTGGATGTCAAATGATATCTTCTCATCCACTTAAACGTTTTCAGAAGAGAAAAAGTGATAACAAAAAAATTATTTGGTGATCAGATGGAAAATGCATTAAAATAAAAAGCTATATTCTTCAAAATTAAGTATATTTCAAAAATAAATTGTTACTAATCAAATTAGACTAATATATATCTAGTCTACTAGAAATAATTCGGACTTCCATATGGCTCATATTTTGTAGCTTTCAAGAAGTTATATTTTACTAGTAGTTGTTTCTCTGAGTTTTAAGAGGAAAAGCTCTTCATTTATTAATTCTTTCCATGCCTTTTAATCAAGAATAATAGTAATAATTAAAATTTAAAATTACATGTAAAGAAAACAGAATTAAAAAATAATTTCCCAACAGAATCAATATGTAGTTTGATGGAAATCACATTTTTAAAAAATGTATACAAAAAACCTATTTTATAATTCTTACCTCCACAAAATGAAAAACTACAGTGGACAAGCAGTGCTTTCTTCATTTACTTTTAAGATATATATTTCCAGGAAATAGGTTATTCCAAAGTATGTAATTACTGAGGTTGTCATTTTGCCCTTTAATAAAACCACGAAGCAAAGGAGAAATAACATGCACACCTGAGGTTTCTAGAGAATCCTGAGTGAGAAAGTATACTCAAGAAAAGCTCTTAAGCAAACATAATCAGAAGATTCTGTGGCTATGGACTTTTTGGAAGGCAGCTATATTTGATTCATTTTATAGCTTCATTGTAAACACTGTAACTCCAATGAATTGAAATATAAAAATATGCATTAACCTATTGGATACCACATGAGCTACACATACTGTCATTTACTACATTTAAAAAAAAAATTGTTAAAGGTTACCTAATGGTGATATTTAGAAGATTAATAAGTTCACATTCTTAGGTCAATTATCTTTTTACCATTTTTACATAAAGTCTAGATAAGCTTTGAACATACTTAATCTAACAGTATATTTTATCTTAACCTTTAGACATTATACCTAAGATACAGATATGATAGCTAATACTACTCTTGCCTCTTTGAAGTCACATTTATTCTTATAAATGTAAATGTTAAAAAAAAAAAATTTGTATAATCCTTTCCTTGACAACCTCTGTCATTAATCCAGTGAAATTCAAACTTTATGGAAATTCATTTGTTTAAAAATCTCCTGTCACTTGCATCATAAACTCAGGTTTCTTTGGGAAAAAAAAAAAAAAAAAAAAAAAAAAAAAACTAGTAAATTCCTTTATCCTATCTTTTTGCCTTATTTTATTCTTCAAGCACTCACCTCTATTTAGATTACTTTCTGAAGAGAAACAAGATGGCTTCCTACTGCTATTAGTCATAAAGAGAGAAATTGTGTTTTCCACTGACATGTCATACTGCTCATTACCAAATGGAAGCCACAATGCTAGAGACTCACCTCAACAGCACTTTCATTTCTTAATTTCTTTATTCCTTAGGATTTTTGGTACATTGATATCAAAATACGTTCTGTGGAAAATAAAAATCAGTAAAGAAATTGTCTAAAACAAATGGTTCATGATTGTTTTCACTGGCTTCAAATATTATAGTGGTTTATGGATTTATCTGAAACTTCACCAAACTTTTTACTTTGAAGAAAAGAAAAATCTTGTATGCTTCAAAAATGCTAATTATATTAAGAGATTTATGAGCCTGAGCTACGTGTTTAATCTACATAAACTGACATATGACGTTATTTTTAATGTAGTATCTCATGAACCATAATTTAGTTAGACTTTCCTTCTTAGCTCAAGATATCTAAGAGAATTTAAAACGTCAAAGTTTTACCTATAATTTTTGGGGGTCTCTTGGCTGATGAGAAAAGATTCAGAATCTGGGATCTTTGTACATACAACTTGCCTTAATATGTAATTGTCATTAATTTACTAATAGCCAAGTTGTACAAAAATTCACATAAAAGTTCAAAGCCTCATAAGCCTATCATCCAAATAAGATAGTATGACATGTAGAGAGAGTCCAAATGAGTATCAGCGAGGCACACAGATGTGTGTTAATGCTCAAATAAATTATCTTTATCTTTTTGTTTCTCTACGTTTTTAACTTTTGTTGTTCAAGTTTGCTCCTGTGATTTTTTGTTCTCATTCACCACGTAATTCATTCTATGCCCATAGTGTAAATTTTTAAAAAGCTCTATTTTCATTTGGTTTTTAACCATAAGAGGATTGGTAGTATTCTTTTACTGTTTAATTTTAATTAAAGAAATGGCATGTTTCTTTAATGTTCTTCAGAACTAATGTCTGTTTTCCCCAATAATGAAGTTTCTACACAAAGAACATTCATCATATACTCAGTGTTGATTACTGTGAGTACTGTATGTTTTTATTAGAGTAATTTCAAGTAGAGTAAGCTATTAATGCTTTATGCAAATTATAACTATAATAATCCATAGTTTTCAGGAAAGTCCAAGAATCTTCAAAATTCTTGTGCTACTATGGAAACCTGTATTGTATTTGTTGGTTTGGTCTGACCACACCATGTATCTTTAAAGATGGTGGTCTTCTTACCTATAAAAACAATGCCTTAGAGTTCAGTATTAGACCTGCTGATATAAATGGGCCTGTTCTGATAAGTCCGAGATAATATACAACTTTTATAGTCTATATATGTGCTTTTACATTTTGGGATTCCCTTGATATACTTAGCAAATATCTCACCATGAACAGGTTAAGCAGGTATTCAACATTTTCAATGTGCAGTGTTTTATTCCAGAAAGCTTAAGTTGTGATTACAAGATACTTATTTCATCTTTCATATAATAAAGACTGACTCTGAAAGTTTATTTTGATTCACTTGTCTTAAAGACTGAAAATAACGAAGCAAATAATCAGTAATTGCCAATTAATTAATTTGATTTCTCAGTTGTAAACTCAAAAAACCCATGCAATAAAACAGAAATTATTTGCCAATTTTGTTGAAATGTGGGAAAAAATGTGACGTTAAACAATTTATGGGTAAATGAGAAATTGATCCTATAAATGAATATTAATATAGAGAGATTTGAAAATTTTACATTGTGATTAAGTTATTCTTAAATATCATCCATCTTACTTTTCATTGCATGTTACATGAAATTAATAGTCACATCCAGAGCCATGATCAAGACCTATATATTCCATTTTCTGAATGAAATGAGCAAATGTCTTTAGTTCACCTCTGATTTCAACTACAGATATGAAAGACAGTCCTATGATACCTCAGGCTCACATTGACTCTCTTCCACCTAAAGCATGTGCTGAGCATCTCTTGCTTGTCAGAGCTCTAGGGAGCATACTCAGCAGAAGCAGCACCAACAAAACACCCTAAAATGCCTTTCAGGGTCAACACACCTGAAGTTACCCTGCAACCAGTGGGGAAAGGAGCTCACAAATAAATGCACCAACTCACATCATTTAGTTGAACTAGTCATGACAAGAATTTGTGGAATTATCTTCCATCTTGAAAAAGGCCAAATTCTTTTTTTCAGTTTGACCAGATTTTGAACAGAAAAAATGCTTTGTCTTAATTTCCAGCTATTTGTACACTGCTTTCTCACATGATGCCATTTAACCTCAGACTGATATTGTGAAAAGATGAGAAAGTCACACATGAAGGAACTGGCTCTACCACTCCTCCTCCTCCTTTTACTCCTCCACCTCTTCTTCTTCCTCCTATTACTGCTGGTAATGACCATAGATAACATTTATTGAACATTTAAATTACTCCAGTCGTCGTGCTAAGCTCTGAATCAATATTAAGTAAAATAATAACATTCTCATAGCAATACTCTGAGAGAAATAAAATAATACCCCATTTTGCAGTTGAGAAAATGAAGGCACTGAGTGGATAAAGAACTCATTCAAAGACATGCAGCTTTTAAGTGACCCTGAATTACAAAAAGAACAGACTAGCTAGGGCTAGAGCACAAATATGATCACTCCTAGTTCCTTTTTTTTTTTTTTGTTACCTTATACTAATTATCCTGGTACATATTTATGGAGTATATATGAAGTTCTGTTACATATATACATATAGAATATATATAAAGTCAGTGTTTTCAGAGTATCTGTCACCCACATATTTATTATTTCTATTTGCTGGGAATATTTCAAGTCCCCTCTTCCAGCTATAATGAAATGTATAACACATTGCTTTAAAATATAGTCTCCCTACTCTGCTAGCATACATTAGAACTTTTTTCTTCTATCTAACTATATGTTTATAGCCATTGGTCAACCTCTCCTCATTCCTCACAACACCATACGTTCTTTCCAATATCTGGTATCTATTATTACACTCTATCTACATTTGTTTTGAAATTACCAATTCGGAATTCAAGCAAGTAGGTGATATAGTTTGGATGTTTGTTCCCTCCAAATCTCATGTTGAAATGTAATCCTCCATGTTGAGAGTGGGGCCTGATGGGAGGTATTTGGTCAATGGGGCAGATCCCTCATGAATAGCTTAGTGCTGTCCTCATCATTCCTTCATGAGTGAGTTCCAGTCTTAGTTTACATGAGATCTGATTGTTTAAAAGCATGTGGCACCTCCTCCTCCCTATTGCTTTCTCTCTTATCCTGTGGTACACTGGCTTCCCGCTTCACCTTCCTCTCTAACTGTAAGCTTCTGGAGGTCTCACCAGAAGTGATCAAATGTTGGTACCATGCTTGTAGCACCTCCAGAACCATGAGCCAATTAAATCTCTTTTATTTAAAAATACCCAGCCTGAGGTATTTATTTGTAGCAATGCAAAAACAGAATAACATAGTAGGAAACTATTGCTTCTGTCTTCCAGCAGTTTCCAATTTAATAGTAAAACTATTTTTAATGAAACAGATCAATTATCAGTTATACTGGTATGTAGAGAAATGTTCTCCCCCGTGCTCAATGATCTCCAAGATAATCCCTGAAACTGTGAATATGTCACAGTTAACAGGCAAAGGGGAATTCAGATGACAAATGATGCTGATTGCTCATTGGATTATCTTAAGAATAGTATTATTCTGAATTTTCTAGGAGGGCCCAAAATAATCACCAGGACTATTAAAACTGGAAGAGAGAGGCAGAAGAAGAATCTGTGACAGATAGTTGGATGTTGCTAACTTTGAAGATGGAGGAAAGGCCAAGAGCTAAGTAATGATGAGGGCCTTTAGGAGCTGGAAAAGCAAAGGAAATAGATTGACTCGGAAGGGAGCACAGCTAAGCAACCACCTTTACTTTATCTCAGTGAAAACAGGTATAAACTTGTAACCTCTAGAGCTAGAAATAAAAATTTTGTTTCGTAAGCTACTAAATTTTTAGTAATTATAACAGCAGCACCAGGAAATTAATACAACTACTTTGTAGTTTTAAAATGTAGGCAGCCTATTCAAGCTTGAAATACTTTTTCCTTTCTCCTTCCCTCCCTCTTCCTCCTATTCTCTCTACCTTTTTACTTTTACAGTGAAATGACAGATTGCCTTTGTTATTATTTACATGAACATGGTAATTTTATCCAACTCATGCAAAACACAGCCACACAAAACAACACAGGTGAAATTAGGAGTAAAATTTATTTTGATGTATTGCAGCAAGTTCCTTTTGAAGACTATGGTCAGCTTGATTAATTAATATACAATCAACTTAAAACTAAAATAGTGCTATCTCAAATTGTACTAGATGTTTTGAATTGTAGACCAAGATTATATTACTATTTTACCAAATTTATTATAACATCAATCATTCATCTTAATATCTTCCTTTGACACTGTTAGGCATATATTATGCTTTCAATTTACATAGATATATCAAGATAAAGAGTTTCTGCAGGAGGAATTGTGATATCATTAAGAAAGTTAGATATATAGAATATACTCATTTTTCTTCAATTCTTTCTCTAGCATACTAAATAAATCAGATCCTAGAAGCCCTTCTTCTTATTACAGAAATTTCTATAAGGAATCTGAATGTATTATGTACACATGCATGTGATGACACAAATTAAACGAAGTAGAAATGAAATTGACCAAAGTTCCTTAAGTTGATAACGAACTTCAGCAATCTCAAGAAGCAAAATCTACGTGCAAAAATCACAAAAATTTCTATACACCACCAATAGACAAGCAGAGAGCCAAATCACAAATGAAATCCCATTCACAATTGCTTCAAAGAGAATAAAATACCTAGGAATACCACTAACAGGGGATATGAAGGACCTCTTCAAGAAGAACTACAAACCACTGACCTAGGAAATCAGAGAGGACAAAAACAAATGGAGAAACATTCCATCCTCATGGATAGGAAGAATCAATGTTGTGAAAATGGCCATATTGCCCAAAGTAATTTATAAATTTAATGCTAGTCCCATCAAACTACCCACTGACATTCTTCACAGAATTAGAAAAAACTACTTTAAAATTCACATGCAACCAAAAAAAGAGCCACTGTAGCCAAGACAATCCTAAGTGAAAAGAACAAAGCCGGATGCATCACACTACCTGACTTCAAACTATACTGCAAGGCTACAGTAACCAAAATAGCATGGTACTAGTACCATAACAGACATGTAGACCAATGGAACACAATGGAGATATCAGAAACAGACCACACATCTACAACCATCTAATCTTTGACAAACCTGACAAAAACAAGCAATGGGAAAATTATTCTCTATTTAATAAATGGTGCTGGGAAAACAGGCTGGCTATATGCAGAAAACAGAAACTGGACTTGTTCCTCACACCTTTTACAAAAATTAACTGAAGATGGATTAAAGACTTAAATGTAAAACCCAAACCATAAAAACCGTAGAAGAAAGTCTAGACAATAACATTTAGGATATGGGCAAAAATTATATGATGAAATAGCCAAAGCAATTGCAACAAAAGCTAAAATTGACAAATGGGATCTAATTAAGGATATTCTACACAGCCAAAAGAAACTATCATCACAGAAAATGGGCAACCTTCAAAACTGGAGAAATCATTTGCAATCTACCTATCTGACAAAGGTCTAATATTTAGGATTTACAAGGAACTTAAACAAATTTACAAAAAAAAAAAAAAAAAAAAAAAAAAAAAACTATTAAAAAGTGGGCAAAGGACATGAACAGATATTTCTAAAAATAAGATACTTATGTGGCCAAGAAACAAAAGAGAAGCTCAACATCACTGATCATTAGAAAAATGCAAATCAAAACCACAATGAAATACCATGTCATGCCAGTCAGAATGGCTATTACTAAAAGTCAAAAACCAACATATTCTTTTGAGGCTATAGAGAAATAGGAATACTTTTACACTGTTGGGAATGTAAATTATTGCAACCAATGTGGCAGACAGTGTAGCTTTTCCTCAAGGATCTAGAACCAGAAATACCATTAGACCCGGCAATCCCATTACTGGGTATATATCCAAAGGAATGAATACAAATCATTCTGTTACAAAGATACATGCACATGTATGTTTTATGCAGCACTGTTCACAATACCAAAGACATGGAACCAAGCCAAATGCCCTTCAATGATTGATGGGTAAGAAAAAAATATGGTAAATATACACCATGGAATACTATGCAGCCATAAAAAGAATGAGACCATGTCCTTTGTAGGGACATGGATGAAGCTGGAAGCCATCATCCTTAGCAAACTAACACAGGAAAAGAAAACCAACTGCATGTTCTCACTCATATGTGGGAGCTGAGCCATGAGTACACATGGAGACAGGGAGGGGGACAACAGACACTGGGGCCATCTGGGGGGTGGGGGGACATAGAGCATCAGGACAAATACATTATGCATGTCTGGCTTAATACCTCGGTGGCTGGTTGACAGGTGCAGCAAACCACCATGGCACATGCTTACATATGTAACAAACCTGTACGTTCCAAACATGTATCCTGGAACTTAAAGTAAAATAAAATTTAAATAAATAAATAAATGAGGCTCAACTATTACTGAGAAATCACAGGTCTGATTCCTGGTCTGCCTCTGATAGCTGTGTGTATTTCCTATAAATTATTTAACATAAGACCACAGTTTGCAGAATAAAGATAATAATTCACATCCCCTAAATACTGAGGAGCAAATGAATTACTGTAAATGACTGTTTTGTCAATGGCAAAGCATATGTCAATATGTTATCAATCTCATCACTTTGATTAATTTTAATATCATGATAATGTTTTATTTTTTAGATTTTTTTTAACTTTTATGTTTGGAGATACACGTGAAGGGTTATTACATAGGTAAACTCATGTCACAGGAATTTTCTGTACAAACTCTTTCATCACCCAAGTATTAAGCCCCAGTATCCAATAGTTATCTTTTCTGCTCTGTTCCCTCCTCCCAACCTCCCCACCCGTCAAGTAGACCCAAGTGTCTGTTGTTTCTTTCTTTGTATATATAAGTTCTTATCATTTAGCTCCCACTTATAAGTGAGAACAAGTGGTATTTGGTTTTCTGTTCCTCTGTTAGTTTGCTAAGGATAATAGCTATTATTAAACAGTCATAAAACAAACAGATTCTCATGAGGCTGTGGAGAAAAAAAATGCACATATACTGTTGGTAGCAATGTAAATTAGTTCAGCCACAGTGACTTGATTGTACCAAACATTAGAAAGTTGGCAAATGAACTAGTCCTTTTTCAAAGGCAGAGATATAAATGGCCAACAAACCATTTGAAAACCATTTTTCTGCAAACCAACAAACCATTTTTTAATAAACCATGTTGAAAAAATGTTCAACCTCACTAATTATCAGAGAAATTAAAAAAAAACATGATGAGATATAATTTAATACCTTTCAGAACAGCTACTATTAAAAGTCAAAAAACAACACATATTGGTAAGGATGCAGAGAAAACACATACACTGTTGGGAGAAATGTAAATTACAACCTCTATGGAAAACAGTTTGCAGTTCTCTCATAGAACTAAAATTAGAATTACTCTTCAACCCAGCAATCCCACTACTTGGTATCTACCCAAGGAAATCATTTTATCAGAAATACTTGTAGCCACATGTTTATTGCAGCATCATTCATAATATCAGAATTCTGGAATCAACCTAAGTGTCCATCAATGGATGACTGAATTTAAATTGTGATAAAAATGTGATGTATATGTATACACACACACACACACACACACACACACACACACACACACCATTGACTACTACTCAGCCATAAAACATGTATCTTGCATTAACATGGAGAGGATGGAAGTTTCTACAGTTATTACAGATTGGCTCTATATATTTACATATTATGCCACCAGAATGTTTATTTCCTCAGGCTGTGTATAAGTTGCAATTTTACTTCCTATTTCAAAATGATCCACCAGAATTTAGTAGATGAATATGCATCAGAATATGATAGAATCCAATACATTATGATGTATAAAAATATTATTTCACATGTGTGAAGTACGGCTACAGTCTATGTTATATGAGGATAACAATTGATAAATATCTATTTTACATTTATATTTGTATACACTGCATTTTCAAACATATTCTTGACAGGAGAAAACTTCCACTCTCACTAGGCACAAGATAAGTAAATACCTATTTGAAATTTTACAAATTCAATAATTAGAATATTTTCCATAGACTAGTGCCTCATTTCATATCTTTTGAATGATTTTTGTCTTCCAGAACATATACAATTTCAGAGCCGGTATATGTATCTGGCCTGTAGAAGGGTTCCAGCAAGTAATTCTACATTATTAAGGCTAAAGATAGCAGGTATGAACGAAAGTGAACACATGAACACATTTGAATATATCTCAATATATGTGTCATTCAAACTACCTTTAACTGCACCTAAAATTATCTGTGGGAGGGGAAATTGGCATAGAATAAATTAGAATTCTTAATTATTTGAGTTACTGTATGTTATTTTGCACAATTTAAAAAATGTATCAGAGCCGTAACAAATTGTCAGGGCTCTCAAATTCAATCACTGTTTGCTTCTTGGTAAATCCTCTTTATCTATGAGGGGAAAATACCACAAGCAAGGGTTAGCTCTCAGCTTATCTGTATAGGCTGCTGCAAAAAGACTGTTGTTTTTTTTTGTTTGTTTGTTTGTTTTTTCTATTTCCTGATTTTACACCTCTTTTTTTTTTTTTAAATCAGGATTTGGCAAACTGGTTCATGACACATACCAAGTTATCTACCTGTTGTTGCCTGGCTTGTAAACTCAGAATGGTTTTTACAGTTTTATATGTTTTAAAAAATGACAACAATAACAGTTTATGATGAGAAAGTTATGTTAAATTAAAACTTTAGTAACAAACTGTTAGGTTATTATTGAAACACACAATAGCATATCCACTTATGTATTGACTATAGTTGTATTCACCATATAATGGCAGAATGGAGTAGTTAAAAGAGTGTATGGTCAAAAATGCCTAAAATACTTACTGTATAATCTTTTAAAGAAAAAGCAACACCCACCAAGCTCATAAATTATACAATGATGGGATAAATTCCATTATGTTTTCTACTCTATTTCTTAGAATATAAGACAGTACTAGGTATATAGAGGGTATTCAATAAGTCTTGTCTAAATGTATAAATAAACCTGAAGATTTTTTACTTGTGTAACAAAATGATATTTTGAATCATTTCACTGTTTCTCCTTCACTATCACTTCCTTTCTTCTTGTATAAAGATCTTCTTTCTTTAAAGGGGAGAATGTGGTAGGAAGAAAGCAGAAATAACATTGGCATACCTCACTTGTTTATAAAGTGGGGGAAAACACTGGAAAGTTATATGGCTTTGAAGAATACAAAAGAAGTAAAAGGAGAACTGGGCTGTTCTCCCAGATGAGTGAATGACTATCATGGATAGTCATGGGCATGGATGAGTATAGTGATTAGGGAGAAGAAAGACTGAAGACACGGTAGAAAACATGAGCAAAAATCTCAGAAAACCCAAACTACTAAAACTCAATCAACATGAAATAAACAATCTGAATAGTCCTATGCTGTTAAAGAACTTAAATTTGTAATTGAAATGCTTCAAAAAATATCTTCAAATACAGATGGTTTTACTGGAGAATTCTACCAAACATTTAAATGAAGGAGTTAGCATCAATTTTATTTATCTTCCAAAAAATAAAAGAGGATAAAATACTAACTAGTTTTTATGAGATTGGTAGTACTCTGATACCAAAACCACATGAAAAAAAAGTATTAAAAAAAGCCAAAACACTATAGACCAATATTGCACATATAATTACACACAGCAGTCTTCAACAAATTATTAACAAATAAAATTTAGCAATATGTAAAAAGTACTATATACCACAGCCAATATATGCAGCGCTCTTTAAACACTCAAGAATCAAATGTGTCAATAAGCCACTGTGTCAATAGGCCCAAAAAGAAAAATTATATATCAATTGATGTAGAATAGCATTTGGCATAATATAACACCAATTCATACTAATAAAAAATGAGGAAATAGAAATAAATGAGACCTTTCTCAATTTGACAAAGAGCTCATTTTTAAAAACCTACAGCAAACACCATACTTAATGGTGAAAGACTGGATGAGTTCCTGCAAACAGGGCAATGGTGTTCAGTTAATTATTGCCTTATTAAAATAGCACTTGAATTTCTAACCATTTTAACATAGCAGGAAAAAGAAATAAAATGCACACGGGTTAAAAAGGAAGAAATAAAACTTTCTCTATTTGAAAATGGCATGATTGTCTGCATAGAAAATCCCAAAGAATGCGAACACAATTTTCTATAACTAATAAATGTTAAGTCATTTATTAGTCACAAGATCAGAAGATATAAGAATCCATCAAAAATCTATTAACTTTATATGTTAACAATAAGCCTGTAGAAACAAAAATCTGAAACACTATACTGGGGTAGAGCAAGGTGGCGGAAATGTAGGCTTCACCGATCATCTCCCACTGCAAGGACACCAATTTAGAAACTATCTACACAGAAGAATCACCTTCATAAGAACAAAAAATTGTGTGAGCACTCATAGTAGCTGATTTAACTGTGTGTGACCAAAAGAGGCCACAAAGAGATAAAGAGCCCTAATTGGTAAATGCCACCCTTTCTCCCTACACCCGACCCTCCCCATACCTCGGCAGCAGCAGTGAGGACAGGAGAACAACTGTGGGCACTGGGTAAAGGAGAACATGGCAATTGTGAGTCCACTACTGTAGACTCAGTAGTGTCCTGTTAGAGCAGAAAGTAAAACTGCACAAAACTCAGCTGATGCCCACTGACAGGGGGAGCATTTAAACCAGCCCTAGCAAGGAATCACCAGTCCCAGTGACCCAAACTTCACCACCAAGGGATACAGTGCTCTGTGTCTTCAAATAAACTTAAAAGGCAATCTAGGCCATCAGAATCTGCCAACTCTTCAAGTCCTGGTGTTGAACTAGATCCAGAGACAGTGGATTGACAAGGCATGTGACTGACATGCTGAGACCCCAGCTGGAAAAGCCAAGGGAGTACTGGTATCATCTCATAACCCCAGTCTGCACAGCTCATGGCTGTAAAAGAGACCCCATCATTCCACTTAAAGAAAGGAAAGGAAGAGTGGGGAGAACATTGTCTTGCATCTTGGATACCAGCTAGTCATAGCAAGATAAGTCAGAGTCAGAGTCATGAGGACTCCATTCCAGGCCCTAGCTCCCAGATGACATTTCTAGACATACCTTGGGCCAGAAGGGAATCCACTACTTGAAAAAAAAGGACCCAGTCCTGGAAGCATTCATAACCTGTGAACTTAAGATCCCATGGGCCCTAAATAATGAATAGCAATACCCAGGAACTATGTTGAGGGCATTAGGTTAGGTGCTGAGAAATGGTGGCTTCACGTGAGACTCAGCACCTTATCAGCTGTTGTGGCTATGTGGAAAAACTCTTTCTACTGGAGAAAAGCAGAGGCAAAAGTAAAGGGAAGATATTGTCTTATGCCTTAGGTACCAGCATTGTCACAGGGTAGTAGAGCACCAGCAGGCTCTTGCAGTCCCCAGTTCCAGGACTTGACACTTGGATTGCACTATGGACCTGCCCTGGGCCAGAGGAGAGCCTACCTGAAGCATGAATCCTAGGCCAGTCAGCATTCACCACCAGCTGATGTAAGAATCCTCGGGCCTTAAGGGAACATCAGTGGTAGTCTGGCAATACTGTGGTCTGGAGTGGTGGTGGCTACTGAGTGAGGCTCCGTTGCCTTTGGAAAGGGAAGGGAAGAATAGGAAGGACTGCATCTTGTGGTTTGACTGCCAGCTCAGCCACAGTAAAATAGAACACTAGGTAGACTTTTAAGGTTTTTAGCTCTAGTTCTGACTCCCTGAGAGTACCTCTGAATCTACCTGAAGCCTTGGGGACCTCACGGGCCTGAAAAGAACAACATAGGCCTGGATGGCTTTGCCAATTCCTAAGAGGTAGAGAGACCTTGAATGAGACCCACTGCTGTGCTCTGACCTAGTGCAGTCATACTGGTAGGGGCCACAGTGGAGCTTGTGTTACTCCACCCTCAGCTTCAGGACAGAGAGACTCTTATTTTATTTATTTTTATTTATTTTTTATTTTTTTTTTTAGGTAAGGAAAAAGAACAAGAGTCTCTGCTTGGCAATCCACCAAATTCTCTCAGTTTATGTCCAAGACCACCAAGGCTTAATCTACAGAGAGCAAATAACCTCTATGACTTTGCAGGAACCACTGCATTTACTGGGCTTGGGATACACCCTGTAGCAGATACAGCTTAGATCACAACACCCAAGTCCTTCTAAATACCCAAAAGCCTCCCAAAATAGAATGACTACAATAATCCCAGAGAGTGAAGACTCCAATAAATACATAACTCTTCAATGCCCATACACCAAAGAATGTGGTTAACATCAACACTATCCAGAAAAACATAACCTCACTAAATGAACTAAAAATAGCATCAAGGACTAATCTTGGAGAAAGGTCACACATAACAGAGATATGTGATCTTTCAGACAGAATTTAAAATAGCTATGTTGAAAAAAATTCAAAGTAATTCAAGATAATACAGAGAAGGAATTCAGAATGCTACCAGATAAACTTAGCAAAGAAATGGAAATAATTAAAAAGAATGAAGCAGGAATTCTGGAGCTGAAAAATGTAATTGGCATACTGAAGAACATATTAGAGTTCTTTAATAGTAGACCTGATTAAACTGGAGAAAGAATTAGTGAGCTTCAAGACAGGATACTTGAAAATATACAGTCAGAGGAGACAAAAGAATAAAAAAACAATGCACTGCCTATAGGATCTAGCAAATATCCTCAAATGGGTAAATCTAAGTTACTGGCCTTAAAAGAAGGTAGAGAAAAAGATAGGGGTAGAAAATTTATTCAAAAGGACTCTAACAGAGAAGTTCCCAAGCCTAGAGAAAGATATCAATATCCAAGTACAAGATTATAGAACACCAAGCAGACTTAACCTAAAGATGATTACTTCAAGGCATTTAATTATCAAACTCTCAATATCAATATCCAAGTACAAGAAGGTTATGGAACACCAAGCAGACTTAACCCAAAGAAGACTACTTCAAGGCATTTAATTATCAAACTCTCAATATCAATATCCAAATACAAGAAGGTTACAGAACACCAAGCAGATTTAAGTCAAAGAAGACTACCTCAAGGCATTTAATTATCAAACTCTCAAAAGTCAATGATAAAGAAAGGATTCTAAAAGCAGCAAAGAAAGAGAAACAAATAACTTACAATGGAACTCCAATAGGTCTGGCAGCCAACTTTTCAGTGGAAATTTACAAGCCAGGAAAAAGTGGTATGAGATATCTCAAGTGCTGAAGGAAGAAAAAATGCTTACCCTAGAATAGTGTATTTAGCAGAAATATCTTTTGAATATAAAGAAGAAATAAAAACCTTCCCAGACAAACTAAAGCTGAGGGATTTCATCAACACCAGCTCTTTCCTACAAGAAATGCTAAAGGGATTACTTTGATCACAAAGAAAAGGACATTAATTAGCAGTAAGAAATCATCTAAAGGTATATAACTCACTGGCCATAGTAAGTAAACAGAAAAACACAGAATATTATAACACTGTAATAGTGGTGTGTTAACTACTCTTACCCTGAATAAAAAGACTAAATTATAAAGCATTCAAAAATAATAACTATGGCAATATTTCAAGACATAGTCATTACACTAAGGTATGAATAAACAAAAATTTAATAAGGGAAAATTTAATGAGGCAAAGAAGCCAAGACATAGAGTTTAAGTAGTTTTTTTTTTTTCTTGCATGTTTGTGCAGACAGTGTTAAATTCTTATCAGATTAAAATAATGGGTTATAAAACAGCATTTGCAAACCTCATAGTAATCTCAAACCAAAAATGTACAATAGATACACAAAAACTAAAAAACAAGAAACTAAGTCATATCACTGGAGAAAATCACCTTCACTAAAGGACAACAGGAAATAAAGTAAGAAGGAAGAGAAGACCACAAAACAACAAGAAAAAAAAAAAAAAAAAAAGGACTAAATTTTCCAATCAAAAGACGTTGACTGGCTGAATAAATGAACAAACAGGATCCATTAAAATGTTGCCTATTAGAAATACACTTGACCTATAAAGATACACATAAACCGAAAATAAAAGTATGGAAAAGGGTATTTATTGCCGATTAAAACCAAAAAATGCAGGAGTTGCTATACTTACATCAGATAAAATAGATTAAACTATAAGAAGCCACAAAGACGGTCACTATATAATGACAAAGGCATCAATTCAGTAAGAGGATATGTAACAATTTTAAATACCCAACACTGGGGCACCCAAATATATAAAGGAAACATTATTAGAACTAAAAAGAGAAATATGTCCAAATACAATGATAACTGGAAACTTCAACCTTTTACTTTCAGCCTCCCACTTCAACCTCCCATTTTGGGATGGAAAATCAACAAAGAAACATCTGACTTATTCTGCACTACAGACCAAATGGATATAATAGATATTTATAGAACATTTCATTTAATGGCTACAAAATACACATTCTTTCCCTCAGCACATGGATCATTATCAGGGATAGACTATATATTAGGTCACAAAACAAGTCGGAAAACATTCAAAAAACTGAAATAATATCAAGCATCTTCTCAGGCCACAATAAAATAAAACTAGAAATTAATAACTAGAGGAAGTTTTTAAACTATACAAATACATGGAAATTAAACCATATGCTCCTCAATGACCAGTGGGTCAATAAAGAAAATAAGAAGGAAATGGAAAAATTTCTTGAAACAAATGATAATGTAAACAACACAACATACCAAAACCTATGACATACTGCAAAAACAGTTTTCAGAGGGAAGTTTGTAAATATAAGTTCTCACATCAAAAAAGAGGAAAAACTTCAAATAAACAGTCTAACAATGTATCTTGAAGAACTAGAAATGCATGTGCAAATGAAACCCAAAATTAGTAGAAGAAAATAAACAATAAAGATTAGAGCAGTAATAAATGAAATAGAATTTTTTTAAAAAATACAAAATATCGGTTCTGGACTTGCTGTACCTGCTGTAGTCACGAGGGATGAGTGGTGGCCTGGTTGGCAGCAAGCAGCCTGCGGCATTAGCCCATGGTTAAAATGAGTTTACCCCTCAATCCCAAACCTTTCTTCAATGGACTAACAGGAAAGCCAGTGATGGTGAAACTTAAGTGGTGAATGGAGTACAAGGGCTACCTGGTATCTGTAGATGGCTACATGAACATGCAGCTTCCAAATACACAAGAATACATAGATGAAGTGTTGTTTGGACATCTGGGTGAAGTTTTAATAAGGTGTCATAATGTCCTTTATATCAGAGGTGTGGAAGAAGAGGAAGAAGATTGGGAAATGGGAGAATGGCATATTTTGTGGGGGATTTTTTTCTTTTTTCTTTTTCCTGACCCCAGCCCCCAAAACTTTTAATATATATATATATATATATATATATATATATATATATATATATATATTTCTAGACAATAAAGATTTGTTTTTCAGAAAAAAGTACAAAATATCAATGAAACAAAAAGTTGGTTTTCAAAAAGTTAAATAAGTTGACAAACCTTTAGCCAAACTAAGAAAAAAAGATAGAATAAATAAAATCAGAAACAAAACAGGAGGCATTAAAACTGATACTACCAAAAGGTCATTAATAGTTACTATGAGTAACTATATGCCAGTAAACTGGAAAATCTAGAATAAATGGACAAATTTCTAGATGCATACCATCTACTGAGATGAAGCAAAGAAGAAGTCCAAAACCCGAACAGACCAATAAGAAGTAATAAGGTCAAAGCCATAATAAAATGTGTGTACATATATATATATATATATATATATATATATATATATATATATATATATATATGTATGTATGTATAAAAGCTTGGCACCTGATGGCTTCACTGCTGAATCCAATCAAATAAACATTTAAAGCAGAACAAATACCAAACTTACTTAAACTATTTCAGAAAATAGAAAAGGATGGAATACTTCCAAACTCATTCTATGTGATCAATATTACCTTGATACCAAAACCAGACAAATACACATAAAAAAAAAAGAAAACCACAAGCCAAAATCTCTGATGAATATTGATGCAAAAATCCTCCACAAAATACTAGCAAACTGAATTCAACGATGCATTAGAAAAATCATTCATCATGACCAAGTGGGTTTATCCCTGGGATGCAAGGATGGTATGACATGCACTAATCAATTGAGGTGGTACATCAAATCAACAAAATGAAGGATAAAAAACATATGATCCTATCAATACATCTAAAAATCATTTGAAAAAATTCAACATATCTTTGTGATAAAAATACCCCAAAAAACTGGGTATAGAAGGAACATATCTCAACATAATAAAAGCTATATATGAGAGACCCACAGCTAGTATCAACTGAATGCAGAAAAACTGAAAACCTTTCTTCTGAGATCTGGAATACAATGACAATGCCCATTTTCACCACTGTTATTCCCCATAATATTGGAAGTCCTAGCTAGAGCCATCAGACAAGAAAAAGAGTTGGGCATCCAAATTGAAAATGAACAAGTCAAATTATCCTTGTTTGCAGATTATATGATCTTATACTGTGAAAAACCTAAAGCCCCCCCCCCCAAATGATTAGAACCAATAAACACATTTATTGAAGTTGCAGGATACAAAATCAACATACAAATTTAGTAGCATTTTATATGCCAACAGTGAAAAATCTGAAAAAGAATTTAAAAAGTAATTCAATTTACAAGAGCACACATAAAATTAATTACCTAGGAATTAACCAATGAAGTGAAAAATGTCCATAATGAAACTATAACATCTTGATGAAAGAAATGGAAGGGAACACCAAAAAATAAAAAAAAAATAGTTTATGTTCATGGATTGGAAGAATCAATGCTGTTAAAATTTCATACTACCCAAGGCAATATACAGACTAAATGCAATCCCTATCAAAATACCACTGACATTCTTCATGGAAATAGAAATAGAAAAAAAAAAAAAAAACACCACAATCCTAAACTTTATATCTACCACAAATAAAAATCCCAAAATAGCTAGTTATCCTAATCAAAAAGAACAAAACTGGAGAAATACATCACCTGACTTCAGATTATAGCAATGAAAGCAGCATGGTACTGTCATAGAAAATGACACACAGAGAAATAAAAAATAATAACCCAGAAGCAAATCTACACACCTACAGTAAACTCATTTGCAATAAAGGTGCCAAGAACATACACTGTAGAAAAGACAGTCTAATCAATAAATGGCATTGGGATAATTGGATATCCATAGGCAGAAGAATGAGACTAGACCCCTATCTCTCACTAGATATAATAATCAAATCAAAATGGATTAAAGACTTAAATCTAAGAACTCCATCTATGAAACTACTAAAAGAAAACATTGAGTAAACTATCTAAGACATTGGTCTGGGCAAAAATGTATTCAGCAATACTTCCACAAGCACAGACAACAAAGGCAAGAATGGACAAACAGGATCAAATCAAGTTAAAAAGCTTTTGCTGTTACAATCAGCAAAGTGAGTCAACAAAGTGAAGACTGGGAGAAAATATTTGCAAACTATCCAACTGACAAGGAATTAATAACCAGAATACATAAAGAGCTCAAAAAACTCTATAGGAAAACATCTAAAAATTCAATCAAAAATAAACACAGGCAAACCAATTGAATAGATAATTCTTAAAAGAAAACACACATGTGATTAACAGGCATATAAAAATGCTCAACATCCAACCCAAATGTCCATCATTGATAGACTGAATAAAGAAAATGTGGCACGTATATACCATGGAATACTACACAGCCATAAAAAATGATGAGTTCATGTCCTTCATAGGGACATGGATGAATCTGGAAGCCATCACTCTCAGCAAACTGACACAAGAACAGAAAACCAAACACCATATATTATCACTCATAGGTGGATGTTGAACTATTAGAACCTGTGGACACAGGGAAGGGAGCATCACATACTGTGGTCAGTAGTGGAGGGCTAGAGTAGGAACAGTGGGGATGGGCAGGGTGGGGAAGGATAATGAGGGGAGAAATACCAGATTAGGTGATGGGGGATGAAGGCAGCAAACCACCTTGCCATGTATGTACCTATGCAACAATCCTGCATCATCTGCACATGTACCCCAGAACCTAAAGTACAATTTAAAAAAATGCTCACCATCATTGATCATCAGAGAAATGCAAATAAAAACTACAATGAGGTATTATCTTACCTTTTAAAATGGCTTTTATATCTAAAAGACAGGCAATAATAAATGCCAGAGAGGATGCAGAGAAAAAGGAACCGTTGTTCACTATTCAAAGGAATGGAAATTATTACAACAACTATGGAGAACAGTTTGGAGCTTCCTCAAAAAACTTATAATTGAGCTACAATATGATCCAGCAATCCCACTGCTGGGTATACACACAAAAGTAGAGAAAACAGAATATCAAAGATATATCTATGTATATAGATACATTCCTATGTATGTTTCAGCATTATTTACAATAGCCAAGATTTGGAAACAACCTAAGTGTCCATCAACAGATGAAAGGATAAAGAAAATGTGGTCTATATACATACTGGAATGCTATTTAGCCATAAAAAAGAATGAGATCATTATTTGCATCAGTGTGGATGGAACTGGAAATCATTGTGTTAAGTGAACTAAGCCAGGCTCAGAAAGACAAACATCCTATGTCTTCACTTATTTGTGGAATGTAAAAATCACAAGAATTGTACTCATGGACATAGTAAAACAATGGTTACCAGAGGCTGGCAATGATAGTGGCAGTGTGTCAGGTGAAGTGGGAATGGTTAATGAGTACAAAAAATAGAAAGAATGAATAAGACCTACTATTGTACATTTTAAAATATCTTAGAGAGTATAATTGATTTATAACTCCAAGGATAAATGCTTGAGGGGATGAATACTCCATCTCTATGATGTAATTATTTTACATTGCATTCTTGCATATGTAGACATCCCATTTACCCCATAAATGTATACACATACATATGCCACAGAAATTAAAAATTAAAAATTTAAAACATACTATTTATAACTACTTCCAAGCCAATTTAAAAATGTATTAGAACATTTACAGATATTCTATGCTGAAGTTTACAAATTATTCATGAAAGGTATCAAAGAAAACTAAATAAATGAAAAGACAACATTTTTGTAGTTCAGAGGATTCAATATAGTAAAAATAACAATTCTCCTAAATTTTTTGTACAGGTTTAATGCAATTAAAACAAGAATATTTTGAAGACTATAAATACATATTCTAAAATCAATATATAAGAATAGAATAGAAACACATATTCTAAAATCAATATATAAAGACCCAAACATAAGAAAAACAATAATAGTATTTAAATAAAGAACACAGTTGGAGGAATCACTTTACCTAATGTTAAGGTCTATTTAGTAGCTACAGTTATCAAGGTGAGATACTGTCAGAGAGATAGACATTCTGCTTAATAGAGTGCACTGGAGAAGCCAGAAATACACACCAGTAAGCCTAACTGAGTTTTGACAAGAGTGTAAAAGGAAATCAATGGAGGACGAAAAAGCTTGGAACAACTGAATATGCAACACAGAAAAACAAAAAGATTAACTTAAAACTCACATCTTACAAAAAAAAAAAAAACAACATATATATATATATATATCATAGACTTTAATGTAAAATATAAAACTATAAAAAGTTTAGGAAAAAATGTAGAAAATATGTAGCGTTAGGCACATAGTTCTTATATTTTACACCAAAAGCAGAATTCATTAAAAAATAGTGCAATACTGTTTACAATAGCAAAGACCTGGAACCAACCCAAATGCCCAACGATGATAGACTGGATAGGGAAAATGTGGTACATATACACCATGGAATATTATGCAGCCATCAAAAACGATGAGTTCACGTCCTTTATAGGGACATGGATGAACCTGGAAACCATCATTCTCAGCAAACTGACACAAGAGCAGAAAATCAAACACCGTATATTCTCGCTCATAGGCGGGTGTTGAACAATGAGAACACATGGACACAGGGAGGGGAGCACTACACACTGGGGTCTGTTGGGGGGAAATGGGGGAGGGGCGGGGGGTGGGGAGGTGGGAAGAGATAGCATGGGGAGAAATGACAGATACAGGTGAGGGGACGGAAGGCAGCAAAGCACACTGCCATGTGTGTACCTATGCAACAATCTTGCATGTTCATCACATGTACCCCAAAACCTAAAATGCAATAAAAAAAAAAATAGTGCAATAGACCTCCTAAAAATTTTAAAAATTTGTCTCATGAAAGACTTGACTGAGAGACTAAGAAAACAAGCTATGAGAGTAGGAGAAAATATTTGCAAACCTTATATCCTACAGAGGACTGGTACCGAGTATATGAAAAGGACCTCAAAACCACAACAAAAACCACAAACAATTCAACTAGAAAATGGGCAAAAGATTTATAGACATTTTACTGAACTGAATATATGGCTGCAAATAAACACATAAAAAGATGTTTAATGTGATTAGGTATAAGGGAAATGCATATTAAAAGCACAATGAGTCAGGTAAGGTGGCAAATGATTGTGGTCCCAATTATATGGGTGGAGGAGCTGGGAGGATTATTTGAGCCCAGAAGTTCAAGACCATACTAGGCAACATAGCAAGACCCTGTCTTGTTTTTTGTTTGTTTGTTTGTTTTTGTTTTTGAGACGGAGTTTCACTCTTGTTACCCAGGCTGGAGCGCAATGGCGCGATCTCGGCTCACTGCAACCTCCGCCTCCTGGGTTCAGGCAATTCTCCTGCGTCAGCCTCCTGAGTAGCTGGGATTAAAGGCACATGCCACCATGGCCAGCTAATTTTTTGTATTTTTAGTAGAGATGGGGTTTCACTATGTTGGCAAGGATGGTCTCGATCTCTTGACCTCGTGATTCACCCGCCTCGGCCTCCCAAAGTGCTGAGATTACAGGCTTGAGCCACCGCGCCTGGCCAAGACCCTGTCTTTTCAAGCACAATGAAATATCACTACACAGCTATTATCGTATCACTATACAACTTTCAACACAAAATAATGACAACACCAAGACTGCAGAAGAGATGGAGAAATTGAATTATTGCACGAAAGGATACAAAGTATTGTAATCATTCTGCAAAACAGTTTATAAAACAAATCTTGCATCCACCATATGGCCCAGCAATCATACCCCTAGATATTTATCTCAGATTAAAAAAAAATTCACACAAAAGACTGTATACAATGTTCATAGTAACATTGATCATAATAGCCAAAACCTAGAAACAACTCAGATGTTCCTCAATGGATGAACGGTTAAATAAACTGTGATACATTCATACTGTAGGTTACCAATCAAAAATAAGAAAGAAACTATTGATATATAAAACTTGGATGAATCTCCAGGGAATTATGCCAAGTGAAAAACAAAATCTGGAAAAGTAAGTAACTACCATATGATTCTAAATGTAACATTCTTAAAAAAATAAAACTCTAGAAAAGAAGAATAAATAAGTGATTGTCAGGGGTTAACATGAGGGTGGAGGAAAGTGAGTGTGGAAACCTAGGGATGCCTGCAGTGATGGAACTGTTCTGTGTCTCAACTGCATCAATGGCAACATCCTACTTGTAATACAGTACTACAGTTTTATACAATGTTACCATTGAGAAAAACTAGGTGGATGTTGCAGATTCTCTCTGTATTACTTATTACAACTGTATGTACACTTAAATTATCTCAAAATAAAAGTTTAGAATCAGTGTTTAGGTCGTACTTTCCCCCATAAAGTCAGGATTTGGATTTTAATCTGAAGACAAATCTTGTCATGTAAGCCTATTCAAAAATTCTTCCAGAGAAAAGTTCTGACTTTGTCAAAAAAGTGAGCTCCAGCCTACCTCTGAACATCAGTGCAAGGCTTAGAAAAATTAGAGTTATCTAACCTGCCAGAGTAATTGGGAGTGAGATTCTATTGCAGCAATGAAATGATACATCCCACAGAGTAAAGTGACAATAGGTTTGATACTGTCACTGAGAAGGAGAACAAAGGGAGAAATAAAATGGACCCAAACTGCAGGATCCTCTTTCATTCAATAGCAAAAAAGGCCTGTGTTTCAGTCACTGACAGGTACCACAATCTTCCACTGTTTGTAATTCAGCTACTATACACCCCCTACCAACGCAACTGATATTCAAGGGAAATAGGCTAAGGACTACATAGCCATCCATATGTCTAGAATCTCAGAGATTTATCACCATATGAAAGCCATACTATCGGAGAGCTACAAACCTACGCTATGTAATTTATTTCCCCTTAGGTCTTCAAAGGGTTGAAATTTAATTTCGTATACTTGATTTTAATTTTCTCAAGGTTCAATACAATTTTACCATGTTACCTTGGCTGAATTGTGCCTTTCCTAAATTCATACGCTGAAATCCTAAACCTCAACGTGATTGAGTTTGGAGATGGTGTATTGAGAGATAATTAGGTTTAGATGAGGACATGAGGATGGGGCCCTCTTGATGAGATTAATTCCCTTATGAGAAGAAGAAGCCACACCAGGTCTCTCTACACTGGGTCCCTACCCCTTCCATCTCCCTCACTCCCTCTCTTTCTCTCTCTCCTCTCTCTTCTCTCTTCTTTCCTCTCTCTTCTCTTTGTCTCTCTCTGACATATGAAGACACAGCAACAAGGCAGCTGTATACAAGCTAGTAAGGAGTCTTTGTCAGGCCTGACCATGTTGGAACCCTGGTCCCGAACTTCTAGCCTCTAGAACTATAAGAAAATAAATTTCTGTTCTTTAAGCCACTCATTTCATGGTATTTTGTTATGGCAGCCTAAGCTGATCAAAACACATGTGAGGAATACTTTTTGTATTTTGACATATGTCACCTGTGGTTTATTAATAATGTTATTCCAATTTTTGGTTTGTTTGAAACAATTTTAAACCTAAAGAAAAGTCATACGAATAATTTTTTTTTTTTTTTTTTTTTTTTTTGAGACAGAGTCTCACTCTGTTGCCAGGCTGGAGTGCAGTGGTGCGATCTCAGCTCACTGCAACCTCTGCTTCCCAGATTCAAGAGATTCTTCTTCCTCAGCCTCCTGAGTAGCTGGGATTATAGGTGCCTGCCATCATGCCCAGCTAATTTTTATAGTTTTAGTAGAGATAGGGTTTCACCATGTTGGCCAGGATGGTCTCCATCTCCTGACCTTGTGATCCACCCTCCTCAGCCTTCCAAAGCATATGCATGATTTTTTAAAACTCTTGTGTAGTTTTTGGGGCCTCATTCAAACTTTGCTAAATCTGATTGGCTTTAAAACGTGTCTTTGAGTTCTTTAGCACTCCTTTTACAAAATGGTAGAGGCTGTTTCAGAAAATTTGATACAGCTTACTCCTCTCTCTCTCTCTGAGAAGGCTTACTCTTCAAACACAGGCACCATAAATTAAGGCATCTAAGGTACCTGGATGGGCCACATGTAGGTGTTTTGACAGGCAATCCTATCTAAGGTCTCTGATGACAACTGTTATCAACTTCCAAGCATGGGGGTGAACCAGTCTTCAAATAATACCAGTCCCCAGATTCTGAGCTGTCTCAGCTGTTGCCCAGTGGAGCAGAGATCAGCTATCTCCACTGAAGCCTGTTCAAATTACAGGTTGCAGCAAAATAAATGCCATCATTGTTTTACAGCCACTCTGTTTTGGAGTAGTTTGCTACAAAGAAATGTTAACTAGAAAACCATCTGTTTCGGTAATGCACTCTGTGGACAATGAATCCAATTTAGAATCATGTGGTATATATACACAGCTGTCAAATGTCCAGTTTCCTTCAAAAGTTTGTTTTTCCTTGATTTGTGACCTTAATATCTTGCAAAATTTTTCTTAATTTCAGATTGTGCTAAATATCTTTAGGCTAATGCTTAAATTACATATTTTTGTCCAATATAGAAGTTATTTTTTCTTTCTTTAACATCCTATCAGATGTTGCCTGATGTCTCTTTGGCCCATGACTGGTGGTGTTTCCTTTCACTTGTTGTGTAAGATGGTGACAGCCACAGATTGCCACTGGAGTTACTTTTCCATTTATTAAAATTAATGTTTTAGAAAATGTGCTTGGCATATATGAAAAAATTCATGTCTCATATCACTGTCTTCCATTAGTGTTATCAGTCATTGATATATTTGCCTGAGATCAATATTAATCAGATGATTGTGAAATGATGCTTTTCTAATCCCATGATTTTCTTGTACATTTTTAGTTGGCATTCTATCCTAAAAACATTTATTTATTTATAACAATATGGAGTTAAAGATTTTGATTTTATTTAACAAATCAAATTTATTATCATTATATGTATATAAAATGTTTTATATATACATATACACTCACATATGTATAAATACACAGTCATGTGTTGCTTACCAACAGGGTGATGTTTTGAGAAATGCATCATTTGGTGATTTCGCCATTGTACAAACATCATATAGTTTACTTACCATAAATATAACAACCCTGGGCTATGTGGTATAGCCTATTACTCCTAAGCTACCAAGCTGTATACCATGTTATAGTACTGAACACTATAGTCAACTGTAACACAACGGTAAATATTTGTATGTCTAAACATAGAAAAGGTACAATAAAAATAATGATATAAAAGACTACAAAAATGGAAGATGGCCAAATAGGAACAGCTCTGGTGTACTGCTAAGAGCAAAATCAACACAGAAGGTGGGTGATTGCCAAATTTCCAACTGAATTACCTGGTTCATCTCATTGGAACTGGTTGGACAGTGGGTACAGCCCAAGGACAGCGAGCCGAACCAAGGTGGGGCATCACCTCACCTGGGAAACGCAAGGGAATGGGGAACTACCTCTCCTAGCCAAGGGAAGCCATGAGAGACTGTTCCCTGCGCTTGGGCCCAGATACTATGCTTTTCCCACAGTCTTCACAACCCTCAGACCAGGAGATTCCCTCCAGTAGCTACACAACGACAAGGGCCCTGGGTTTCCAGGACAAAACTGGGCGGCCGCTTGGGCAGAAACAGAGCTAGCCACAGCATTTTTTTTTTTTTCATCACCAAAGGCATCTGAAATGCCAGTAAGACAGAGGTGCTCATTCCCCTGGAAAAGGGGCTGAAGCCAGGGAGCCAAATGGCCCCAGTGGGTCCTACCCCATGAAGACCAGTAAGCTAAGATTCACTGGCTTATTATTTTCACAGCCAGCACAGCAGTCTGAGCTTGACCTGGGACTTTCAAGCTAAGTGGCAGGAGGGGCATCTGCCACCGTTGAGGCTCAACTAGGTGATTTCAACCTCACAGTATGTGAGCAAAGTGGCCTGGAAGCTCAAATTGGGCAAAGTCCAATGCGGCTCAGCAGCTGCAGGCAGACATCACTAGATGCCCTCACTGGAGAGGACACCTCTGAAAATGGCAACAGCCCATCGGAGACTTAAAAATAAAGCCCCCAACTTCCTGGGACAAAGTACCTAAGAAAAGGGGCTGGTGTGGATATAGCTTCAGCAGACCGATATGCCCCTGCCTGGCAGCTCTGAAGAGCGCAGTGAATCTCTAAACACAGTGTTTGAGCTCTGATAAGGGACAGACTTCCCCTTCAAGTGGCTCCCTGACCCCCGTGTATTCTGACTGAGATACACAACACCTCCCAGTAAGGGCCAACAGACACCTCACACAGGAGAGCTCTGGCTGGCATCTGGTAGGTACCCTTCTGGAACAAAGCTACCAGAGGAAGGAACAGGCAGAAATCTTGGCTGCTCTACAGCCTCCATTTCTGATTCCCAGGCAAGCAGGGTTTGGAGTGGACCTCCAGCAAACTCTAGCATACCTGCAGCAGAGGGGCCTGACTGTTAGAAGAAAAATTAACAAACAGAAAGAAATAGCTTCAACATCAACAAAAAGGACATTCACTCGGAGACCCCATCCAAAGATCACTAACCACAAAGTCCAAAGTTAGTCATATCCATGAAGATGGGGAGAAACCAGTGCAAAAAGGCTGAAAACTCCAAAAACAAGAATGCCTCTTCTCCAAGGGATCACAACTCCTCACCAGTAAGGGAAAAAAAATGGACAAAGAACGAGTTTGATTAATTTACAGAATAAGCTTCAGCAGGAGGTAATAACAAACTTCTCCAAGCAAAAGGAGCATGTTCTAAGAATGTTGAAAAAAAAATTAGATGAAAGACTAACTAGAATAACAAGTTTAGAGAAGAATATAAACAATCTGATGGAGTGGAGAAACCGTATGAGAAATTTATGAAACATACACCAGTTTCAATAGCCAAATTGATCAAGAAGAAGAAAGAATATCAAAGATTAAAGATCAACTCAATGAAATAAAGCAAAAATACAAGAGTAGAGAAAAAAGAATAAAACAATATGGGAAAACCCTCCAAGAAATATTGGATTATGTAAAAAGAAAAATCTACATTTGATTCATGTGCCTGAAAGTGAAGGAAAGAATGAACCCAAGATGGAAAACACTCTTCAGGATATTATGCAAGAGAACTTCTGCAATCTTGCAAGGCAGGCCAACATTCAAATACAGGAAATACAGAGAACACCACAAAGATACTCCTCAAGAAGAGCAACCCCAAGACACATAATCATCAGGTTCACCAAGGTTGAAATGAAGGGAAAATTGCTAAAGGCAGCCAGAGAGAAAGGTCAGGTTACCCACAAAGGGAAGCCCATCAGACTCACAGAAGATCTCTCGGCAGAAACCCTACAAGCCAGAATAGAGTGGGGGCCAATATTCAATATTCTTAAAGAAAATAATTTTCAACCCATAGTTTCATATCCAGACAAACTAAGCTTCATAAGCAAAGGAGAAATAAAATCCTTTATGGACAAACACACACTGAGAGATTTTGTCACCACCAGGCCTTCCTTACAATAGGTCCTAAAGGAGGCAGTAAACATGGAAAGGAACAACTGGTACCAGCCACTGCAAAAACACACCTAATGATAAAGACCATTGACACTAGGAAAAAACTGTATCAATTAATGGACAAAATAACCAGCTAGCATCAAAATGGCAGGATCAAATTTACACATAACAATATTAACCTCAAATGAAAAGGGACTAAATGCCCCAATTAAGAGATACAGACTGGCAAATTGGATAGAGAGTAAAGACCAGTCAGTGTGCTGTATTCAAGAGACACATCTCACATGTAAAGACGAACATAGACTCAAAATAAATGGATGGAAGAATATTTACCAAGCAAATAGAAAGCAAAATAAAGCAGGGGTTGCAATCCTAGTCTCTGATAAAACAGACTTTAAACCAGCAAAGATCAAAAGAGACAAAGAAGGGTGTTACATAACGGTAAAGGGAAAAATGCAACGAGAGGAGCTAACTATCCTAAATATATACGCACCCAATTCAGGAGCACCAAGATTCACAAAGCAAGCTCTTAGAGACTTAAAAGATTCTTAGACTCCCACACAATAATAGTGGGAGACTTTAATATCCCAATGTCAATATTAAACAGATCAATGAGACAGAAAATTAACAAGGATATCCAGGAATTGAACACAGATCTGGACCAAGTGGACCAAGTAGACATCTACAGAACTCTCCACCCCAAATCAACAGAATATACATTCTTCTCAGCACCACACCATACCTATTCTAAAATTGATCACATAAATAGAAGCAAAACACTCCTCAGCAAATGTAAAAGAACAGAAATCATAACAGTCTCTCACACCACAGGGCAATCAAGTTAGAAATCAGGAATAAGAAACCCACTCAAAACCATGCAACTACATGAAAACTGAACAACCTGCTCCTGAATGACTACTAGATTAATAATAAAATGAAAGCAGAAATAAAGATGTTCTTTGAAATCAATGAGAATAAGGACATAACATACCAGAATCTCTGGATACATTTAAAGCAGTGTCTACAGGGAAATTTATTGTACTAAATGCCAAAAGAGAAAGCAGGAAAGATATAAAATTGACAACCAAATGTCACAATTAAAAGAACTAGAGAAGCAAGTACAAAAAATTCAAAAGCCAGCAGAAGACAAGAAATAACTATGATCAAGCAGAACTGAAGGAGGTAGAGACACAGAAAAACCCTTGAAAAAACAAATGAATGCAGGAGTTTTTTTTTTTTTTTTTTTTTTTTTTTTTTTTTTAAGATCAACAAATAGACTGCTAGGCAGACTAACAAAGAAGAAAAGAGAGAAGAATTGAATAGATGCAATTAAAAATGATAAAGGCAATATCACTACCAATGCCGCAGAAATACAAACTACCATCAGAGAATACTATAAACACCTCTGTGGAAATAAACCAGAAAACCTAGAAGAAATGGATACATTATTGGACACTTACACTATTCCAAGACTAAACCAGGAAGAAGTCAAATCCCTGAATAGACCAATAACAAGGTCTGAAATTGAGGCAGCAATTAATAGCTTACCAAAAAAAGTCCATACTCATGGTTAGGAAAAAAGTCCATACTCACAGTTAGGAAAAAAAAAAAAAAAAAAAAAAAAAAAAAAAAAAAAAAAAAAAAAAAAAAGTTCATACTCATGGTTAGGAAAAACCTTTATTGTCTTTATTGTGAAAATGGCCATACTGTCCAAAGTAATCTATATATTCAATCCTATCCCCATTAAGCTATCATTGACTTTCTTCAAAGAACTGGAAAAAAAGCACCTTAAATTTCATATGGAACCAAGAAAGAGCCCACAAAGCCAAGACAATTCTAAGCAAAATATATAAACACACACAAATTGGAAGCATTGCGCTACCTGACTTCAAACTATACTACAAGTCTACAGGAATCAAAACAGCATGGTACTGGTAACAAAACAGACATATAGTCCAATGGAACAGAACAGAGGCCTCCAAAATAATGTCACACACCTACAACCATCTGATATTTGACAAACCTGACAAAAACAAGCAGTGAGTAAAGGATTCCCTATTTAATAAATGGTGTTAGGAAAACTGGCTAGCCATATACAGAAAGCTGAAACTGGATCCCTTCCTTACACCTTATACAAAAGTTAACTCAAAGTGGATTAAAGATTTAAACATAAGACCTAAAAACCATAAACACCCTAGAGGAAAACTTAGGCATTACCATTTAGGACATAGGCATGGGCAAAGACTTCATGACTAAAACGCCAGAAGCAATGGCAACAAAAGCCAAAATAGACAAATTGGATCTAATGAAACTAAAGAGCTTTTGCACAGCAAAAGAAACTATCATTAAAGTGAACAGGCAACCTACAGAATGGGAGAATATTTTTGTAGTCTACCCAACTGACAAAGGGCTAATATCCAGAAACTACAAAGGACTTATAAAAAAAATTATAGGAAAAAATTACAAAAAAAAACATCAAAAAGTGGGCAAAGAATATAAATAGACATTTTTCAAAAGGAGACATTTATGCAGCCAACAGACATATAATAAACAGCTCATCATCACTGGTCATTGGAGAAATGCAAATCAAAACCATAATGAGATACCATCTCACTCCCATTAGAATGGCAATCATTAAAAAGTCAGGAGACAATGGATGCTGGAGAGGATGTGGAGAAATGGAAATGCTTTTACACTATTGGTGGGAGTGTAAATTAGTTCAACCATTGTGGAAGACAGTGTGGTGATTCCTCAAGGATCTAGAACAAGAAATACCATTTGACCCAGCAATCTCATTACTGGGTGTATACCCAAAGGAGTATAAATCATTCAATTTATAGAAAGTTCTATAAAACATATACATGCACATGTATGTTTGCAGCACTGTTCATGATAGCAAACTTGGAAGCAACCCAAATGGCCATCAATGATAGAATGAATAAAGAAATTGTGGCAAATATACACCCTGCAATACTATACAGCCTTAAAAAGGATGTGTTTGTGTCGTTTCTAGGGATATGGATGAAGCTGGAAGTCGTCATTCTCAGCAATCTAACGGAAGAACAAAAAAACAAACAATGTATGTTCTCACTCATAAGTGGAAGCTGAGTGATGAGAACACATGATGGACCCAGGGAGGGGAATATCACACACTGGGGCCTGTCAGAAGTTGGGATCTAGAGGAGGGATAGCATTAGGAGAAACACCTAATATAGATGACAGTGTGACAGATGCAGCCAACCACTATGGCACGTGTATACCTATGTAACAAACCTGTATGTTGTGCACATATACCCCAGAACTTAAAGTACAAAAAAAAAAAAAAAAAAAAAAAGTTTACCTGTATAGAGCACTTCTAGTCCTGAAGCTTATAGGACTAGAAGTTGCTCTGGATGAGTCAGTGGGTGAGTGGTGAGTGAATGTGAAGGCTTGGAACTTTACTATACATAACTATACACTTTATAAACACTGGGGACATAGGCCACACTTAATTTATTTAAAAATATTTTTGTTTCTTTCTTCAGCCATACCTTAACTTACTGTAACTTTTTACTTTTTTACATTATATACTTTTTAAAAACTTTTTGACTCTTTTCCAAACTCTTAGCTTAAAACACAAACATGTATAGCTGTTCAGAACTATTTTTTATGATCTTATTATATCAGCTTTTCTCTATTTAAAGTTTTTTTAAAAAAAAATACATTTTTCTTTTTAAGAAAATACCCTGTATCCCAGGTCTACAAAGAATCAGGTTCATTAGTATCACTGTCTTCCACCTCCACATCTTGTCCCACTCAAAGGTCTACAGAGACAATAACACAGATGAAGCTGACGTCTCCTATGATAAAAATGCCTTCTTCTGAAATACCTCCTGAAGGACCTGCCTGAGGATGTTTCCCAGTTAACTTTTGTTGTTATAAATACAAAGAGTATAATCTAAAATAATGATAAAAGCTATAGCATGCTATAGTAAATATATAAACCAGTAACATAATATTTACTATCATGATCAAGGATCACGTACTGTGCATAATTGTATGTGCTATAATTTCATAGAACTGGCTGCAAAGGAGGTTTGTTTACAGTGACATCATAACAAACAAAGAAGTAATATGTTGTGCTCTGAGCTTATGATACTTAAGACATCACTAGGTGATAAGAAATTTTAGCTCCTTCATAACCTCAGGGATTATCATCACATATGTTGTCCTCTGTTGACTGAACATTATATAGCACATAACATTATTTAAAGTTATCCATATATATATGTATGTGTGTCTATATATACTATATAGACATATTTAACATAATCTATTCTATATGTTATATCCATTTGTGTGTGTGTGTGTGTGTGTGTGTGTGTGTGTGTATGTGTGTGTGCATGCTCAGCCCAAGGGAACATCTCTAAACTGGCTTGTATGTCTTTTTGATATGTCCCTGTCATTGACTGAGCATTTTTCCTGCTCTCTAGTACAGGTGACTACGTCTTCAGTGTTATGTGAGAGAAAATATAATTCATATAATTTGAGCTATTGTATTATGGGGATATAACTAGTATTATGTAGTTATATCACCATCATCTTGTATTCCTCTTTTTATATTTTCTCTAGAAACCTTAAATATTTCTAAATACCCAGTAAGGAGTACCATTTTATATTCTGATATTGAATATGCAATTCCCACTTTTTATACTTTCAAATTCCTTCTTTTTTCATCTGTAGTCCAACTTTTTTTTTTTTTTCTGCACAAGTGTTTCTTTTGCAACTAAGAACATAATGTCATTTTAAAATACCACTTGGTAAAAAAAGTATGATCAAATACCAAAACTGTGCCAGGTTTGGTCCTAAGTTATTTTCGCATGCCTTTTTATTTTCCTTCATCAAAACCGTATGTGGTAAGTGCCTCTTATAATGCTCCTTTAATAGAAGACAAGACAAGGCTAGAAAAATTCTCTACCTTGTATAGTATGGTAGGCACAATAACCTCTTTGTCCCTGTCAAAGATGTTCATACCTTAGATCCTGGAGACTGTGAATATATTAGGCTACATAGCAAAAGAGATTTTGCAGATGTAATTTAGGCTACTAATAAATTGAACTTAAAATAGGAATTTTATCCTAGATTAGCTAGGTATCTGTGTAATGCAATCTCAACAATGTATAAAATAGCTATAAAAGCTGACTAGATTGAGGGTGGGTCTGCCTCTTCCACTCCACTAACTCAAATGTTAATCTCCTTTAGCAACCACCTTCACAGACACACCCAGGAACAATGCCTTGTATCCTTCAATCCAATCAAGTTGACACTCAGTATTAACCATCACAGTGGAGAGATTCAAGTCATCAGAGGATTTTGACTCACTGTTACTGGAGGCTGGATATTTGGAAACCATAAGACATCTGCATGGGCAGCTATCAGGTGCAAATACCAGGCCCTGAATGATGACCAGCAAAGAGGCAAAGTAACTGCAAGCAAGCTTGTATGCCATATTCTATATGTATAGTTTTTGTTTGTTTATTTTGAGACAAAGTCTCATTCTGTTTCCCAGGCTGGAGTGCAGTGAGTGGCAGGATCTTGGCTCACTGCAACTTCTGCCTCCTGGGTTCAAGTGATCCTCCTGCCTCAGGCTTCTCAGTAACTTGGACTACAGGTGCCTACTACCACACCTAGCTAATTTTTCTATTTTTAGTATAGACGGCATTTCACCATGTTGGCCAGGCTGCTCTTTAACTCCTGATTTCAAATAATCTGCCCTCAGCCTCCAAAAGTGGTGGGATTACAGGCATCAACCTCCATTCCTGGCCAGTAATGTATGTTTTTAACATGATATATAGGAAATCAGACTGTTCATTGATACAATGTCAGGATAAATTATATCTCCAAGAGATTTTGTGGGTCTAAGAACTAAAGCTACAAGAGAAACTCAACCTCAAATGGACAATTTTAAAGCCACTACACAGAGAAGAAATGAGTTGATATGGTGACTTTTTTGGTGGCTGTGGGTAGAGGTGGGGGAATAAACTGTCCTCTTTTATGACTTTTCTCCCATTTCACCTGTTATTTAATTATATTTTCAAGAAGTTTTGCTTTCACAAAATTATATGAAACATTTAAATAAAGCTTAAAAATAACTCATTAAGAGGACTGTTGGTAAGGTGCTTACAGAAAATAGCTTATTTGTGAAGATGGCATTCTTTATTATTTATACACCTCAAAACCTGAAATCATGATTCATCTGGAGACTTGAGGGGAAGCTGGGGTGGTACTAATATTTAGTGTGTTAGAAATTATTATTCTCAGTAAATTAAAAAGCAGCTAGAAATCGGAGTTGAGTGACTGATCCAGGTCTACAAACTTTAATGCTTCCTCAGAGAAAAAGAAATTATTGCATGTTACTTTTCTAAGCACCTAATCTAATCACATTTCTTCCTGGGTTATTCGGACAAAGCAGCTCCATCCTGTTGCTTGAGTGTTACCCCATTCTTGGCATTTGGACAGCGAAGAGGAACAATGGCCTATCTAATAGAAAGGTTGAGTCCAAAGCTGACCCCATTGCAATGTGCCAATTTAATAGACAAGAACAAGGATGTAGAAGATGAACTAATAAAAACAAACCAGGAGATACTGACTCTAAGTCAGAAGCATGGTGTTTAATTTAAAAGACAGCTCTTCAGAAAATCCTTTCTTCTGTTATCAGACAAGCATTCGAACTTGTCTAGACTTCAAATCATTCAATTAGAACAGAGACAAAGGACTGATATTCTCGGCTTCCAAACAAACACTAGGGCACTGGGTGGATGCAAGGTTGGATTTCACTATTCTTTCAGGTTGCCAGTTTTAATTGCCACTGTCCAAAAAATAGATATGCTTTCTCTTGGTACATTTAGCTATTGTCCTCTTTTACATCACAGAAAAAAATAGGTCTAGCTCTAAGTGTAACTAATAGTTTTTAATTTATCACAAAAGCATTTTACACAGCTAAAGTCTTCCACTTTTTACAGCAGAGTGGCTTGTTTGTGAAATTTGTTTTCTAAAGTTAATATACTACGTGGAATACGAATGAAACCACAGATTGCAGTTGATTGATTCTGCCTGAAAGCACTAAATTTAAGAGACTTCTGTGTGTAAAGGTTTATTCCTTTTTTGCTGTTGTTGTTGACTAGGTCTCAAAAGATAATTGAATTAAGTCATACCTTTGGCCAACAGTATGGAATACAAAATAAAAATAAAGTTTTCAATTGTGCATAGGTGAGCTGAAGTATAAACCTCCTATATATTCAGTGATACAGAGAGAGCATCTTAAGGTCAAATAAGGAAAATTATACTAGATTTAAGCAAACTTCTACTGTACAAGACAAGTAATGTCAAGAGTAAACAATTACAAACCTTAAGCATGTGACTGCTCTTTACGGTGATGGGGTATTGGTAGGTGGACATGTTCAGGTATGTGTTCACCATTTTACTTTTGTCCCCCTGAACCCATGAGTACTGGAATGTATCAGGTAAATTCCTGCAGCTTTGTCGGTAGAGTGAATTTAAATATCATGAGCTACCTAGACCTGTGAATGATAACGGTCATAATTGATTTTGCCTCAGATGTACAGACACACTCATTGTGTAAATGAATCCATCGACTGTCATCATCCTGAAAGTCAGGTTCCTTTATAAAATGGCATTGCTCAAAAAACATAAAGCTGAAAGGGATCCATTTTAATTCCAATAAAGATTGCTTTAATAGAAAATGTTTGTGCCACAAATTTGAAATTCTAGAATAAACTTCACACACACACCTTTCATCACATGTAACTTTGAAGTCCTGTCAGCATAGCTATCTAATTTATATGGAGAACTCTGGGGTTAATGTCCTTTTGTACTGTTATTTGTCAAATGATTCAAACACTTCTTTAAAGTATATATGAGGTTACTAATCAATCTCAATGCCCTAAAACTGCATGCTATGCTATGCACATTTTTTTTTCCTTTAAGCATGTGAAATTCTAAATTATATTTGCCTTTGATATTTTTATTTTTCTTTCCTTAAGGAGTATCATAGGAATGAATGAAGCTGCTATAAAGTTAATATCTGCTATTCTGGTAAAGGAGTAAAGGCTGGCAAGAATTAGTATGTGTATGTACCTATGTGTGTGTTTGTGTCTCTAGGGTGTGTGAGTGGCAAATGAGCTCTTCTACAAGACACAGAAATGTGATTGGATAGTGAGGAGAGTTCTAATCAAATGAAATACTCTCTAATTTAGCATTTATTTGTTAACAATGTTTAGCCTCCTGTACATCCGTATCAGGTTAAAAGTTGACATTGTTTGCTGAAGGTACTCTCATAGATTGTTGGTGTTTCTCTCATTCGAAGTGTTATGTTTCAACCCTTTATAATAATCTGCTTATAATTTTATTACTTAAGATCATCTGAAAGTATATGACACAGATTTCTAATTAGTTAGTGGTATCTGAGATAAGTGGAAAATATAGATCAATCAAGAACATTGTAAAGAATAAATGCAAGACTATGTGCATATGTTTGAGAGAGAAAAAAACAATGAAATAAGAACAGTGTGAAACATTTATCCATTTGTACATACAGTCACATAAATCTCATGCACATATCACATACACACAGACACATTTTATACACACATGGGGTGCGAAAGGAGAAGCAATAAGAAGAAGAAGAGAGAGAGACAGACATAAAAGAGATAGAACAAGAGAGAAAGAAAAGATAACTGCCTTAAGGTACTTAATTAAAAGGCAGAAAAACAGATTTTTCAGGAAGCACTTTCTCACCTATTTGGGCTAAGGAAGCACTTAGTCCAAGCAATAATTCAAGGATGGCATCCAGGCTACTAAGCAAAAGAAGAAAATGAATGTGACTACCCACCCTTATTTCACTGAAACCATTATGAGACAGGTAAAGGTAATAGAAACATCAGAGGAAGTGAAAATTTCATGAGATTGTAAAATGTGCCAGGAGCTCTAGAATCTCCCTTTACTTATTATTATAAACTACCCAGTAAGAATACCTGAATATGGATAAAATAAACTTTCGATAAATGTGTAATATCCTAAAAAATTTATCTCAGGATTACGTTGGTCTCAAGAGTGATGACCAGTAGGCATTACCAAGGTTCAAAGATTATTAATATTGCCCAGTTCCCCTGAAGGCATTTCTACCCTAGGGCACCTCACTTACTCACCAAGGAGCAATTCAAATGTTAGTGCTAAGGGGCCTAAAACCAATATCCTTTCTGATTTGTCTATGTTCTGTGGCAAACAGAACTCTCTCTTTCTCTTTTTGTCCCTGCTCTCCTAACTCAGGACTCAAGAAAGCCAATCAGTACTTTCCATAGATGTCTCCTTTCCTCACCTGCCAAAGAAGTCTTAAGAAAAATTAACATGATGCAGGCAAATATTCATGGGGGCCAGCCTCAACACTCACCCCATGGTGGAGGCTCCACCCTCTCAGCAGAACACACTCCCAAGAGAAAGGAGGGACAGAGGTTGGAGTAAGGGTGATGGGATTTGATTCAGGCAAGGGGATACCCAGTCAGGATCCCCATTCAGTAATCCCTGCTAAGTTTCATCACCATTTCATAACACATCTTTTTATTTTATTTTATATTTGAGACAGGATCTGGCTCTGTCACTCGTGCTAGACTGCACTGGCATGATCATGGCTCACTCCAGCCTTGACCTCCTGGGATCAAGTCATCCTCCCACGTCAGCCTCCTGAGTAGCTGGGACTACAGACACACATCATCATGCCTAATTGTTAAAATATTTGTATAGGCACAAGGTCTCACTATATTGCCCAGGCCAGTATTGAACCAAGCAATTCTCTCACCTCTGCCTGCCAAAGTGCTGGGATTACAGGTGTGAGCCACTATGTCCAGCCAATACACCTTTTTTTCTTAACTTCTATTTTAAGTTCAGGGGTATATGTGCAAGTTTGTTACAGTGGTAAACTTGTGCAATGGGAGTTCATTGTACAGATATTTTGTTACCCAGGTATTAAATCTAGTACCTGCTAGTTATTTTTCCTGATCCTCTCCCTCCTCCCATCTGCCACCCTTTGACAGGCCCCATCGTGTTGTTCCCCTCTATGTGTTCATGTGCTCTCATCATTTATAGCTCCCACTTGTAAAAGAGAACAAGTGGTGTTTGGCTTTCTGTTCCTGCATTAGTTTAACACACCTTTCCTGAAATAAACATAGGCCCTCTTGTCAGCCACATTTGCAGTATCAATATTATCATCATTAATAAATATAAAGAGCCAACACAACCTCTTCATTATGTACTGAGCACATTCTCATCACACAAATGCATACACATGCATTTAATTTGAACACTAAGATTATTATCATCTCAATCATTCAGATAAGGGAAAATCAGAGGCATCGAGAGTTGAATACATTCAAAGGTAGAGCCAGAATTCAACCCAAACAGCCCAAGGACAGAGTTGATGTTCTTCAATGGCCATGTTAACTGCTCTCACATGGCCCACAGGACTGTATAACCCAAATAAATATGAAGAGATACCCCATGCTCTATTTCCAAACTCAAGTTAGGGAAACTAAGTCAAATATACTTTATTGTTTTCTTCTTGGTTTTTAAAATGTAGACCTCTTGGGGTACTTTCAAGGGATTGTTAAATATGTTATCAAAATAAAATTGTCGTGGTTGTGAATCAAGTAATTCACAAGAGATTGTACTTAAAATTGTCATCAAATTATTCCCCAGTCTTGGTCCCACTTCTAACTTTATAAAAATTTTAATTTAAATTGGTGGTTGACTTTAATGACTCGAATATTATAAAAATGACTCTTAAATAATATGAGCATTGTATTAGTTTCTAACTTACATACCTTTGAGGATAATTATGAACTCTATATAAAATGAATTTGTTTACTTTTATTATAACTTTCTCCCTTACTTCATTCTAAAGTTAAAATTTCCATTTTTGCTGCCTCATGCCTGTAATCCCAGCACTTTGGGAAGCCAAGGTAGGTGGATCACCAGAGCTCAGGAGTTTGTGACCAGCCTGACCAACATGGTGAAACCCCATTTCTACTAAAAATACAAAACTGGCTGGGCATGGTGGTATGTGCCTGTAATCCCAGCTTCTCAGGAGGCTGAGGCAGGAGAATTGCTTGAATCTTGGAGGTAGAGGTTGCAGTGAGCTGACATCACCCCATTGCACTCCAGCCTGGGCAACAAGAATGAAACTCCTTCTCAAAAAAAAAAGAAAAAAATATCCATTGTTTTTGTGATAGGGTTTGGTTGTGTCCCCACCCAAATCTCATATTGAATTGTAGCTCTCACAGTTCTCACATATCATGGGAGGGACCCAGTAGGAGGTAATTGGACTGTGGGGGAAGGTCTTTGCTGTGCTGTTCCCATGATAGTGAATAAGTCTCACAAGATCTGATGGATTTATAAAGGGGAGTTCTCCTGCACACACTCTCTCTCTTTCCTGCTGCCATGTAAGATGTGACTCACTCCTTTTTTAGTTTACAAGTCTTCTATTTTAAAATAATACTCCCAAAGTAGTATTTGTTAGCCCTTTTTACTCAGAATTTGCACTTCATTTCTACCCCTCCCCACCATATCACTTTCTTCCACCTACCTCCACCTGAGAGTTTTATCTTTAGCCATTAAGGCTGTTAGTATTTACATTCTCTTTTACAACCACAACTGGTGCCTTCCATTGAAGACTATTTGAAAAACAAACATTGTAATTATGTAAGACTCTATTTTAGGCCTAGGAATCTTCCATCTTATTAAGTAGCTTCTTGTGCAGTTGTATATTCTTTCAAAAAGTAAACAATCTTCCAAGAACTCCATCTACCATACCTGTAACTTTCAGCTTTTCAGCCCCAATGGTAATCTCATCTTCATCTGCAGAAAACAGCACCCTGCCATCTTCACTGGCTCTCACTTCAAATCTTTTACACTGAGCTTCCACAGCATCAGCTCCTATGGTCAGAAGAAAGGTTTTAAAATGAAACTGGTGTGCAGGAAACCATTAACATGTATTTTATTTGGAAAAAGAATAGAAATGCATATATTATTTATCTCTGCTGTATGTTTTGCATCAGAGTTAGTATTTTTAAATTTTTACCACTTTCAGGAGGCTAATTTGGTAACATATTTCTGTGCTAGACTGGTTAGGCATATATGTGAGCTGAGATGTCTGACACAGTGTGTGAGTTTGGCCAGTTAGGAGCACTTCCCACAAAAAGAGACAATGTTTGCTTTATTCTCTTTACAGGCTGAAAACTTGGCATCATACCTGGCATCTACTGGATATTTAATAGGTACTTGTGGACTCAATGAGTCTCATGCATCCCCTTTGCAGTGCAGACAATAGTACCCATGCTTGCTACATCACAGGGGACTTGTTAAGCATTATTCAATTATGAACCTTTAGTTACTCTACATTTCATTGATTCTAATACTGATGTTTTCTACCCTTTAATATAACTGAGTTTGAATCCACTTATAGTATATCTTGAAATTATATATAGCTCTTAGTGCTCCCTAATGTATCTCCCAATCAATAATTTTCCTGATTTATTGAAAAATTGTATTAAATAAAAGTAATTACAAAATCAACTTATCAGCCAACTCTACAAACTAATCTGTATGCAAAACTCAAATCCAGCTTCCATATTTGGAAAACATACTTTGTTTGAGTATTAGGCTTTGAAGAAAACCTAACTGGGCCTTGAAGATGAATATTAACTGAGGAAGACGAAATTTGAGACAATGCACAGGGGTAATTGATCTTCCCATAATATCATTTTTTTTTCTTTTGGCATAACACATTTGGCATATGGATCCATAGTTCCCCATCCTATTAAGATATGACACACCCCTCCTCTTCTATTTATATAAAAAGCTTTTATCAGATAGAATGCAGCTGAATCAGGGAAGTAGGAATCACATGTGCAGAGTTCTTTTCATTCATCTTTATGTATTCACATTATTTATTAGATATACAACACCCAGGAACTCAAAGCAGGAGATCATCTTTGTATTCCAAAATATCCTTAAATTTAGAGCTGTATCTGCTTTCTAGTAGCACTAGTAGATGAACATTAAATAGGTGAATGAATTCTTCACTTAAGCTCTTGTCCCTTCTTTGGTCCCTAACCCCATCTCAGCACTGCTTTCAGTGCTAGCCAATAGGCTGCAAAAAAATCACTCCTTCCTCACATCATAGCTCCTGAGGAGAATTAAACAAGAGAAAAAATAATTTAAAACCATAGTAAGAAAATACATAAGATAATATAGAAGATATATATATAGATATATATATATAGATATATATATATATAATATATAATATATAAGGATATAGAAAATATAAGTTTTTTTAATATTCTGAAATTACATGCTTCCAAGATCACACCAAAAATTTGAAAAGCTCCAATTATGCTAAGTAAGATTAAAACTAATGTTAAGCTTATAGGCTGTCAAGTTCAAAGTAACAGATTTTTAAAATGTAATTCATGCTTTTTAAGATTGTTATAATAAAGACCTTCCTTAAAGAATTTAATGAAAATATGGAAACCACGAAACACCTATTGTTCTTGGTCTTAGTTGTTGCGTATGATCTTGAAAACATTATTTCAACAGCTTGTATTCACTTGAGTGTGATTTCTTCTAATCATGGCCTAATCTTCCTATTTTGTGCCATAAAAGACAATGAGCCACAGCAATCCAACTATTTGGTGATATTCAAAAAACTGTGCCAGAGGCCAATGTGTTAATACATGTGACTTCTTCTGAGGGACTCAGGCATACAGTAACCCTGAACTGCCTGAAAGATATTAGAGATACTTTACACATAAAACCTCCATATTTACACTACATTGCTTCCTTCAAATATACTTGGTTGCTGAGAATAATTGATTTGCAAAACATATCACTGACTTTAATGGCATAGAAGTATATTAGATCACATTAAATACACACACCCACACACACACATAATAGCAAGACTTTTTTTGGCATAATACTTAATGTCATTACATGAAAGATACTTTATTAACATAAAAATGCTATATTGTGTGACATATAAACTATTAGAAAAATACATGAAGTGATGTCTGGATATGGTAAAGTGAGGTAAAATCTTAATTCATTAAATGTAAATAAACAAAGGCAAATAAGCAAACAAGAAAATATTTATGCACCTAGAATAGATGAGATACATCTAAGCCATAAATAAATGCATGCAGTCATCCAATTGAAAAATAGATATAAAAATTAATGCTGCAGACTACACTTTATTCATCTTATTAGCATAAAGACAGAAGGCAAAATTACAAGCAATTAACGATGCATTGATAGTAAACATTCAAATCAGAAAATAATTTTGAACATATTTCATTTACATACATTGCTTTTTTCTGTAAAAAGAAAATAACACAAGTTATGTTCTTGGGGATATAGTCAATTATTAGGGATATTTATGCTTAAAGTTAATATATAAGGCTTTATGAAACTGATTTTATTACATTCCAATATGCATTGTGCTACTTAATCGGTTTTCATGTAACATCACATGTTCTCTAAGCTAAGTCATGGCAGGATTCAGTTGCTCAAAGGAGCAACCAAGCCCCCTTCAGTCTTAACTCCACCAATGACACTGCCAGTGTTGCAGGAAAGCAATGTGTCTAGTTGATTCTGGGTAAGGAGCTCTGATTCCTTAACAAGTAGATCATGGGAGATGGGATTATACAGGGGGTGCTATGTTTTCTCAGTCATCTTAAACACTAACTTGCTAACTAAAGTACCAAGATCAAATGCTTCCTTAAGAAAATCTCTGAGAAAGTTTATGCCAACAAATTCACTATCAATAAAGAGAAGTCAAGGATAGAGGAAAGATAATTGGTAAGAAAAAAAGAAAAGATGTAATAAAAAAATAGGTTCCATTAAAAGTTCCATTAGATATACGTGCAAATATTTTCTCTAGTTTTTTTTCAATGTTCTATATGCATTCCAAAAAAAAAAAAAAAAAAAAAAAAAGCACCATCATCAACAAGGACAACCAGAAGCCAGAAGCCAGTTTCTTGTTTCTCTTGGAAAGGGCTGTATCGTTTTTTTTTTTTTTTTTTTTTTTTTTTTAACATTCACATTTGTTGCAGTCTTAATCAATAGCCAAAGTCATCTTTGGCTGACAAGGAGAAAGAACGCAGTAATTTAACTACTGGTCTTTGTATTTTCTACATTACATTGGTCAAACATATGAATTGAAAAATTTTATTCTATTATATAAAAATCTTCAAAGAGTCTCAAAAATATATTTTAAAGATTTCTGTTGGTACTATTTAGCAGTAATTCAAAGAAAACCAAACAAAGATAAAAATGGATGCAGCTGCTTGTCTTTAGTGTGTCTTCCTCAAATGTAACATGATCATTCTTTCTATATAACTATAACCTTAGATGTTTTTCAGTATTTTCAAGGCCTCAAAGAATAGTATTACTAGAAGATTCAAAATTTCCACAAGGAAAACAAAAGCTTCAAAATTGTCAACTAAACTCTATATTCAGAAATTTCTGATTTAGAATTGCCATAGGCCCAACCAATCAACCAACAAAAAACCAAATTTAAAACAAAACAAGTTGCTTTCATGAAATATAAATATAAATACACAATGTGATATGATTTGGCTGTGTCTCCACCTAAATCTCATATTGAATTGTAGCTTCCACATTTCCCACATATCGTAGGGGGTACCCAGTGGGAGGTAATTAGATCACAGGGGCAGGTCTTTCCTGTGCTGTTCTCATGATAGTGAAGAATTCTCACGAGATCTGATAGTTTTACAAAGGAAACTTTCCATGGACAAGCTCTCTCTCTTTTCTCTGCTGCCATGTAAGATATGACTCGCTCCTCCTTGCCTTATGCCATGATTGTGAGGCCTCCCCAGACATGCGGAACTTTGAGTCCATTAAACTACTTTTTCTTTATAAATTACCCAGTCTCAGGTATGTCTTTATTAGCAGTGGGAAAAAGGACTAATACACATTGTGATTTCTTTTATTTTACCCTATGCTGGTCATTAAGAATTCACTGTGGAAACTATCCTGTGAGTGTCCTGGAGAAGAGGAGGAACAAAAGCAGAAACAGAGGGAAAGGACCAAGCCAGACTGGGAGACTCTGGCATTTCCCATCCTCACAGAATCCTTCCGGAAGTAAGTCTCCCCACTAGCCCCCTGGGACCTGTACCCTATTTGTAATTGGATGAGTAACCATTCTCCTTCCATTAAATAAAGTAGCTATATGAAATCTGAAGTTCCGAAAATGTTACATTCATCCTTGAATCTGCAGACCTGTAGCTCTCTGCCAACCTCAGGGCCTAGTCCAGTGTCTTGTACTCAGTAACTCCATATTAAAAGAGATGAATTCTACTACTCTTCATCCTGTATATGTTTTTGTCTCATTTATCCTTCCCTTACCCATAATTCCTATCATTTATTCTTGCTTTTTCAAAAAATAGTAAAAACATATACATATAAAAATTGTTGAAGGAATTTTATCCAAAATCCAGCCAAAGAAATAGCTATTATTACCAACATAAGTGAAATCCTTGCTGTTTAGTTTTTCTGAATCACATGTCCCTTATCCTCAGGGAGCTCCAGAAGGGTCAATATTACCATGAAATAAATTTTGATGACTTCCATTTTGTAACTCTACCACTTATGTACGCATTCTTGAAATTATTTTCTTCATTGCATTACGCATACACACACATCTATATATTACTTGTATTTTCCAGCGACAAAGTTTTTTTCCCCCCACAGAATATTACGTTTCTGAAGTTCACACATTTCAGTACATGCAGCTCTGATCTACTCCTCTTCACCAGTATGTTTTATTACATAAATATATGACAGTGATCCTTTTCTACTGATAATCAATTACCTTGTTTCTAGGATTTTGGAATCAGTAAAAATGATGCTGATTATTTTATGTACATATATATGTCTGTGTATGTGTGTGTGTGTATATATATATATATATAATTGCACTTTAGGTTCTGGGGTACATGTGCAGAACATGCAGGATTATTTCATAGGTACATACATGGCAATGTGGTTTGCTGCCTCCAACCCCCCGTCACCTATATCTGGCATTTCTCCCCATGTTATCCTCCCCAGCCTCCCTACCCCCCACTGTCCTTCCCCTATTCCTCCCCCAACAGACCCCAGTATGTGATGCTCCCCTCCCTGTGTCCATCTGTTCTCATTGTTCAACACCCACCTATGAGTGAGAACGTGCAATGTTTGATTTTCTGTTTTTGTATCAGTTTGCTGAGAATGATGGTTTCTAGATTCATCCATGTCCCTACAAAGGACACAAAGTCATCATTTTTTATTGCTGCATAGTATTTCATGGTGTATGTTTTGTACAGGTCTTCTACACTCAAAAAACAATTTTCTGAGGCTTAGCTGTGGGTTACTGTGCAGTATTAGAGTATGTACAGTTGACCCTTTAACAATGCAGGGGTTAGAGCCGCCAACCACCCACACAGTGAAAAATCTGCTTATAACTTTTGACTCTCCAGAAATGTAACAACTAATAGCCTACTGTTGACCAGAAGCCTTACTCATAACATAAACAGTAAATTAATGCATATTTTATATGTTAAATGCATATTATATTCTTATAGTAAAATAAGCCAAAAAATGGTAAGAAAACGAGAAAAAGTATATCAAAATATTCACTATTTCTACTTACTAAATAGAAAAAAAATTACCATGCATTAAGTGGAAATGGATTATCACAAAGGTCTTCATTCTTACTGTCCCCACATTGAGTACAGTGAAAAGGAGGTCAGAGAGGTGTTGCTCTTGCTGTCTCAGGGGTTACTGAGGTGGAAAAAGTGTAGGAGGTGGAAGGGGAAGCAGGAGAGGAAGGTATAGTCTGTGGAACTTTAAAGAAATACATCATAATTTCCGTCTGATTTGTGTTTTTCTGTCTCTAAAAGTGTTTCTGTATGTCACCAATTTTTCTTCCATTATTTGTTTTAGCTTCAGCACCCGTATCCTAGAAGGTTTCATGATGTAAAACCAGTCAAAAGCAGTCTGGAATAAAACAAAATCCTTATGCCAGATTGTCTAATGTCAATTTGGTTCCTGGCACTGTTTCTTCTATGTCTTTTTCCTCATCGTCTGGCACTGATTAAAACACACTCATGTTCATCAAGTTGTCTTCTGTTAATCCTTCTAGTGCTGTGTCTACTAGCTATGGAATTTCTCCGATAGCTTTATCCTGAAACTCCTCAAGTCCCACCTTTTTTGCCACTTCAACATTCTCTCCTGATTTCCTTGATGGGCTCTGCTGTAAATCCTATGAAGTTATGCCCAAAATCTGGACCCAGTTTCTCCAGCAGAAATCTATTGTTTCAGCTTGATGGGTTCTATAGCTTTTTTTTCTGTAACAATAATGGCATATTCAGTGGTGTAACCCTTCCAGACTTTGATGATGTTCTATCAGGATTCTCTTTCAGTGTTGACAATTTTTTCCATAGAGTACTGAGTGTAATGAGCATTAAAGGTCCTTGTGATTTCCTGATCTAGAGACTGAATTAGAGATGCTGTGTATGGGGACAAGTAACCACTTTAATGCCTTTGGCGTTGAATTCATGGGGTTCTTGGTGGCCAGGAGCATTGTTCAACATCAAAACAACTTCAAAAGGCAGTCACTCACTGGCAAGACACTTCTTTACTTTAGAGACATAACATCTATGGAACCAATCCAGGAAAAGTGTGCTAGTTGTCCAGGCTTTCTCGCATAACTAAAAGACTAGCAGCTTGTGTTCAACTTTTTCCTTAAAAACTACATTTTTTTAGATCGTTATCTCATGTTGCTTTCCACACTGGTATTATGTTTTACCAAGAGAGTATGAGAGTTTGTTGTTTCACATCACTGCAAACACTGTATTGCTAGACTTTGTAATTTTTGCTAGTTTGAGTATGTAAACGGTATGCTACTAAGGTTTTAATTTATAATTCCGTGATTGCTGTAGGGGTAACCATTTTTTGTGTGTTTATCAGCCTCTTTGTTCCCCCTTTTCTTCTAAGATTCCTGCTTTGGTCTTTGCCCATTTTTCTACCTGATTTTATATTTGTTGGTAAGAATCATTATATGTAAAAAGCCCTCATCAGACACATTTGTTGGACATAGCTCCTATTTGGGAATTTACTTTTCCATCTTGACTTGTACATTTTGAAAGATTTTTGTAATAATACTGTAGTTGATTCCCATGAGTTCTGGTATGTTCTATTAATATCATTTACTTTTCTTTTAAATTTTTATTATGCTTAACTCTTTTATCCACAGCATAATTCTTTTTCTATTTTTTCAGCGGGTGATTTTCATTACATTTTGTTAACTCTCAATCATTTTATCACTGAGAGAATAGTTTTACCAGAATTATTATGTGTATTTGTTATTTGTTAAGAAGTAAGCAATTAATAAAGGTTAGATGTGTTCTTGACAGGATACATGCTCTGTAATTTTAGGGTATGTTTTCTGCAATTGTGTTCAAATACTCCATAAATTGACTAATTGTTCATCTTCTTAATCTGTTTCTTGAGAAAACTGTCAAAATCTTCATTTGATGGCATATTTGATTATTTTCTTAATGGAGTCCTCTCAGTATTTAACTTGATAGTGGCTGACTTGCTCAGGTGTATTATGGTATTTGACTATTATATCAATTCAGCAGGATCCTGTCTATGAGAGTTTCTGAAGTCCAGGGTGCACAGTTGGTTCCATTTGAAATTGAATATTTTTCTGCCAGATCCCTAAAAGTCACACCAATTTAGAACCACTCCAAATTAACTTGTTTATTTTGCTTTTCAGGCAATGAATAAAGTGTGAATTCAAATTACAGTGGAGCTAGAGTATGAATTCTCAGAGAGTTTTTTTATTTTCTTCTTCCCAGACACTTAGAAGGTGATGTCCATGATTCTTTGGTTTCTTTAATAGGGCATTTATTTTCAATACAACCCTCTCCCTAACTGGTATTTTCTGAAAGTAGATTCCAAAGCAACCATTTAGGATTTCAGGTTTCTTGAATGGGGTCCTTGTTTCAACTTCTCATCTAGTACAAGGACCAAGACTTACCTGCTACCCTTGTTGGGATGTTTTTAAAGCCAAAGGCTACATTATAGGTGACCCACAAAATATTCTTGCACCAGCAACAATTTTAGCATTGGTACAACATCCTAAGTTTTTGATAAGGCTTCAGTGGGTCCTGGAATTTTTTTTTTAATTTTATTTTTTAAGATTATGCATTTAAAGAAATGTGTGTGGGGTGGGGGGTGGGGCAGGAGTTATTTTGGTAACTATGTTTGCAGAAAATCTGTTATATGGCATCCCTGGAAAGGGAACTGCCTACGTTTTCTTTACTTTGTCCCTAGATTTTCCAAAAAAACTTCAAGTTAAGTGTTTAGCGAAATAACTACATGATAGGCAGCAATTGAAGCATTTTACAAATGTAAATTAATTTAATCCTCATAACAATCAATCATGGGAAGTGATATCTATTTGACTGACAAGGAAACCATGGCACTAAGATTTAGGAAATGTTCCTAATATGTCACATGTAATACACTCTAGAGTTAGGATTCAAGCCAAGGCAGTTTGACTACTACGTGCTAAGTACTAAGTGCTAAGGGAGTCTTTGTGTGGCTCTCTTATATTCCTAAATTTTATACGTGCTGGAAAAGGTATTTGACATTCCACAAGATTAATATCTAGGGAAACTTCTTTGCTAATGATGTATAAGAAAATTAAAAATAAATTTCTAAATAATATATGTGGACTCTTCTTTCTGCTGCCAGCTACTGTCTCCTGCTGCTCCTAGTACCCACCCCACACTCCCAAGACCCTTGGAAGAAAACCTTCTTGAAAGTGTCTTATTGAATACCATTTTCAATTCCTCCCTTTATAGTCTCCTAAAAGCCAACTCTAATCAGGCATTCTCTCTTGTCAGTATTACCATTAACTTCCAAGTCAATAAATTAAGTGGCCAGTTCTTGGATTTTTTACCTTACTTGATCTTTTAGGAAAATTGGACACACTTTCATTTACTTTTCCTGGAAATCTTGACCTCCCTGGCTTCCAGGACATCCCTCTGCTGCTATATACCTCCTTTGCCACTCCACCTCAGTCTCCTTTCCTGACAACATACTTCCCATAGACAGTCCACAGGGGTATGCGGGGCAGACTCTATCATTCTCTAGTAATTGTCCAGTTCTGTTGTGAGCTTTATTTTCCCTGACCAAAGTAATTGATTCAGGCATAAGCTCTTGATGCCAATGCTCTCCTGATGGTTGCTGTAAGTTTTGAAAAAGAGGGATATGTTTTGAGACCATAGGTACTGAACACGATATAAACTTCGAACTTTTAAGGCTAGTTGTACCTCCATGTGGATGCAGTCCGCTTGAGAATTCAGCCAGTTAGTGAAGAAGAAAGGGCAGAAAGGGAAAGACCAGCAACAGAAAGACACCCCGGGGGAAGCTGCTGAAACAGCTGGATGGAGTCAGAGACAAACTAATCTAGACCTGGACTTTCCTATGACATGAATCAGTAAATTAACCACCCCAGGAATACTTGAATACTTTATAAATTTGAATTCGGTTTCTTTCACTTTTTTTTTATTCTTCGAGTTTTCAGGTATGATTCTCTGTATCTCTTATCTTCACCTTTATTAAATAGAAGTTTTAGAAATCTTCCACTTTCAACAACCACTGCATCTCCTCACTACCCAACTCACACATACAAATCCTCAGTATTTAATTAAAAGAGAAAATAGGCTCCAGAATTTCCTGAAGTAATGCTGTGGGGAAGGGTACAAAAATATTCTGAGGCAAATTTTCTCATAGCCTTAGGTAAACTACATTTCTATTTAGACAAATTAAGACCTGATCTTAATGGCATAAATATCATATTTCTAACAATTGTATTCTTGGGTCTTTTTAGTCCTAAACTAATAATATTAATAAAGGACTTGTATGACTACCTAACAAGACATTTAATAAACTAATATGAGGAATGTGGTATTCATTCCTGGGCCTATCCTCTATGAATTTTGAGAGGATAAGGGAAAACCGATCTATTTATCACACTTCTATTGACTATGGTTGTCTAAGAGAAGTGAATGCAGATGGCCTTGACCTACTATTTTATTTAAGGTGCACAATCAAACAACATATGTAAAAAATATTGTTTTTACATTGTATATAAACATAAAATGACATTTCCAAACTGTAGCTAGAACAAAGTTGATGGGTGAGATATTATTTTGTAAACATTTTTTACATCTCACAGTCATTCAAATAGGTACACTAGCCTTTCGATTCATAAAGAAAAAACAGGCTGGGAGCAGTGGCTCACGACTGTAATTCTTGCACTTTGGGAGGCAGAGGTGGGTAGATCACAAGGTCAAGAGATCAAGATCACCCTGGCCAACATGCTGAAACACCGTCTCTACTAAAAATACAAAAACTAGCTGGACATGGTGGTATGTGCTTGTAGTCCCAGCTACTCAGGAAAATCGCTTGAACCTGGGAGGCAGAGGTGGCAGTGAGCTGGGATTGCAGCACTGCACTTCCAGCCTGGCAATAGAGCGAGACTCCATCTCAAAAAAAAAAGGAAAGAAAAAATGACATATCACATGCAATAAACAAATACTATCAGAATTATTACCTAAGTATAGAATCAGTGAATACCTAAGGAATGAAAGGATATTGCTATTAACTGCATTTGGGGTCAGTACTTTTGGAGAAAGGATGATAATAATCCTGGTGTCTTCTGGTAATCTCGCGTTTGCTAAATTCATTTTGGGAGATGCTGATAATGTCAAAAATGGTGCTGTATAATTTATGGAAGGTATGTGGGTAGAAGGTGGAAGTTGCAAATCCACTTCTTGAAAATATTTTACTAAAATGTTTTCCACTGCGTCTTGTTACTTTTTATTTCTAATATGTGTTTCATAAAAAGAAAAACTAGTAATACCTCTGAATTTCTTTTTTCTCATTTATCACCCCTGGTCTTCTGCTACATTTTGACACATCTATCAGGGTAGTTTTGCGTAAGTTGTTCATACTTCATTTTTCTTTCTACCATGCATTTTCTGACATTTTATTTTAAATAACAACATCTTAAAAAGATATGTTCATGTTGCATTTTAATCACAATTATAAAGAGTTGGTGCAAAGTTTTCTAATTTATTTTTATGCATGTTTCCTCTAAACTATATGCAATATAACTTGTTTAGGTGAGGTAGTAAAATTTGCAGATATATTCAACTAGTAGTGTAATCTCCTAGTACCAATTAAGTACAAGTTCTACATCAAATTTCAAATTTCTCTATTTTTGAAATAGTCTACTATCAAAATTAATTTATCCTTTAAATACCACAATGAAAGTCACTTTGATAGTACATATATTTACATTTTCTAACATAAAAAATCTTATACAGAAAACATTTTAGAGAATTATCTCATTAAAATGTTATCAAAGAGAATCTATCATTTCTAGAATACCTCTTCATATATTTATTCATACTACCATTTATGATTTTTAATAAAGGTATTAGAAGTGTTCTTATTAACATTTAGTTTCTATGTAAAAATTGTTTCATATTTACTTTTGATAACAGTAAGATTTCTTGTTTCTGAAATTGATTTGGTGAAAACATGCTTTTAGTGTTATAAATCACTGAATTAAATAGTGAACAAGAATAAATGTCAAAATAATTTTAAAAATCCTATTATACAATTGTTTCATCACAATATCATAATAAATTGTGAAACTTTTAGGCAACTGCGGCACTACTGATTTTTTTTATATATAACTAGTGTACATAGAATGCTTAGCATTGCTTGCTTTATAGAGTATTATTTGTGGTTCCCAAAGAAGTATCACAGAGACTCTGGTTTCTGAAAAAGACAACCAGATAAGGTACTTGGATTAAAACTCTTATGTAAGAAATGATTATCTAGTTTATTATGCAATAAATAATCTCCCAAATTCAAGATAACAAAGATTTCTGTTTTGTTCATACTCATTTCCAGCATGGGTCAGCAAACATGATTCAATTACTGTAATCACCCAGAGATTCAAATGATGAAGGCTTCATCTCAACACAGTCTTTCAAGATTATGGCACCAAGAGAAAGGGATATGGCCAACTGAGCACTGCCTTATCTTTCATTTGGAAAGAACACATCACTTTTTATTTCATTAGCAAATGAAAATTACATTGTCCAGTGTGTTTTTAGATGTGTAGGAATGAACAATTTCACTACTAAACAGAAAGGATTATTGGTTAACAACACGAACAGCACCACGCCTCTCAAAGGCCATGGTCAAAAAATGAATACTGGACTTGTTTTTTCATGTAAATAGTTATAAAACTGGACAAAATATATGTTGTAACTGTCTTTCAGACATTAGACAAAAGACAACAGGATGGTGATCTCTAAGAGAAACAAATACAATGTGATCTCCACATTCATCGCAAGCATCTTCCTGGGGACCATTTGCAAATCACAGTACAAGAAAACAGAGCCCATTGGAGTTGGCAGGTAGCAGAAGGAGGGATCAGGTATCAGGAAATTGAAGGGGATAGAATGTGTGGGGCAATGAAATAGAGAAAGGAAGCTGAGCTTACAAGGCTCTCCAGAAAACTTACAGGAACACCCTTAAATCTTTGTACAAATACTGCATTGTAGGTGCACAGGGTGATACTATATGATAATTATTAAAGAGTACTAGGGAATGTGTGAGATGAACAAAAGTTGGCAAAGCAGAATTCTAGACATTGAATTCCAACCAAAGTGCTGATATTTCCCTAAGCACCCAGGACACTGAGTTAAAGTCCCTGCGTGCCACAGTTTAGAACTAAAACTATTTAGACCCTGAAATAATAACTATTTTAGATTCAGTCTAGAAAGTCTAAAATCATACTTCAACAGGAACAAGTTGGTATGCTACTAACTTCCTGCCTTGAAAGTTTTTTTTGAGAGACAACTATGTTCATTCTTTCCAAAACTTACTAGATGTGCAAAAATGTGGGAAAACTTGACACTAACCAGGAGAAAAATCAGTAATAGAATTAAGCCCAGATTTGCTCCATATGTTCGAGTTAGCAAAGATATGAAGTTATTATAAAGATGCTGAAAGATGTAAAGGAACATGAACATGACAAATGAACAGAAGAGGAATCCTAGCAAGGAAATTAATTTTAAAAATTAAAAAAAGAAATGAAATGCCCAAAACTGAAAAATTCAATATGTTAAGGAAAAAAAAAAACATCAAATGCTCTAAATTAGCACATTATATTATAACTCCTTCTGAAGAAAACAGAATTAGTGAATGTGAAAAGGTGCGTATAGCAACTTTCCAAGTGAAACAACAAAAAGAAATGAAGACTAGGAAAAGCTTAAATACAATATCCATGAATCTGAGAAATAACTAAAAGAGGCTTAACTAAAAAGCCAACACAGGAGATAAAATTGAACATTAAAAAGTACTCAACTGATAAAATGGGGCAGGAATGGAGGATAAAATGAACACAAGATAGAGGAGATACACAGGAAAGAAAGCAAGATGATTTTAAAAAATGGAAATATATCAATAATTGCATTTTAAGTATAAATGGACAGGTATTAAATGCTATCATAAAATGTTTACAAAAACAAAAATTTTAAGTTTAAAATTACGAGATACATTTTAAATATAAAAACATATGCTAAAATACATGACTGCAAAGATTTTAAAGATATTAGCATAGTTATATTAATAACTGCAAATTAAACCTCTAAACAAGGAGGATAAAATGATTTAAAAAGCTACTTTGTAATGAGAACAACATTGAAAAATAGAGCTTCAAACAATTCACATAACAAGAAAATAAATTGAAGAAATAAATCAATACAATAAAATTTTGATACATTAAATTAAAAATTATACAGACAGGACCAGGCACAGTGGCTGACATCTATAATCCCAGCACTTTAGAAGGCTGAAGCAGGCAGATCACAAGGTCAAGAGATTGAGACCATCCTGGCCAAGATGGTGCAACCCTGTCTCTACTAAAAACAGAAAAATTAGCTGGGCGTAGTAGCACATGCCTGTAGTCCCAGCTACCAGGGAGGCCGAGGCAGGAGAGTTGCTTGAACCCAGGAGGAGGAGTTTGCAGTGAGCCCAGATAGCACCAATGCATTCTAGCCTGTTGACAGAGCAAGACTTCTTCTCCAAAAAAACAAACAAACAAACAAACAAACAAAAAAACAATTATACAGACAAGGAAGTGACCTGGAATAGTTAACACAATATTTAAAAGAACAAAATGGAAGCACTTTACCTATTTTAAAGACATCCTCAAACTATATTACTCAAGATACTGTGATATTGCTTAACAATAGGAAATATGTCAGTTTATCAGAACAGTAGGTCCATAAATAGACTCAAACGATGTAGTCACATGTACATGGTTCAACCAATTATTTCACAAGGGTACCAAACAATTTCTTTTTATTATACATTAAGTTCTGGGGTACATATACAGATTGTGCAGGATTGTTACATAGGTATACACATGCCGTGTTAGTTGGCTGCATCTATCCCCCTGTCACCTAGATTACGTATTTCTCCTAATGTTATCCCTCCCCAATTCCCCTAACCCCTGCTATCCCTCTCCTAGACTCCCCAACCTTCCAACAGACCCTCATATGTGATGTTTCCATCTCTGTGTACATGTGTTGTCATTGTTCAATACTCACTTGTAAGAGTGAGAACAGGCAGTATGTGGTTTCCTGTTCTTGTGTCAGTTTGCTGAGAATGAGGGCTTCCAGCTTCATCCACATCCCTGCAAAGGATATGAACTCATCCTTTTTTATGGCTGCATAGTATTCCATGGGAGCCATTTGGGAAGACACCAAGCTAATTTCCCCAAGCTAGCAAGGCAAGCCAATATTCAAGTCCAGGAAAATCATAGAACACCACAAAGATATTCTTCAAGAAGACCAACCCCAAGGCACATTAATCATCAGATTCACCAGGGTTGAAATGAAGGAAAAAATGCTAAGGGCAGCCAGAGAGAAAGGTCGAGTTACCCACAAAGGGAAGCCCATCAGACTCACAGCAGATCTCTCTGCAGAAACCCCACAAGCCAGAAGAGAGTGGGGGCCAATATTCAACATCCTTAAAGAAACGAATTTTCAACCCAGAACTTCATATCCAGCCAAACTAAGCTTTGTAAGTGATGTAGAAATAAAATCCTTTACAAACAAGCAATAGCTGAGAGATTTTTGTCACCCCCAGGCCTACCTTACAAGAGCTGCTGAAGAAAGCACTAAACATGGAAAGGAACAACCAGTACCAGCCACTGCAAAAACATACCAAATGGTAACAACCATTGACACAATGAAGAAACTGCATCCGCTAACAGGCAAAACAACCAGCTAGTATCAAAATGGCAGGATCAAATTCACACATAACAATATTAACCTTAAACGTAAATGGGCTAAATGCCTCAATCAAAAGACACAGATTGGCAAATTGGATTAAGAGTTAAGACTCATTGGTGTGCTGTATTCAGGAGACCCATCTCCTGTGCAAAGACACATACAGGCTCAAATCAAAGGGATGGAGGAAGATTTACAAATCAAATGGATGCCAAACAATTTTATGGAAGAAAAGAAAATGTGTTCACCAAATGTTGCTGAAACACTTGAGCATACATGTTCTTCCATTTTAAATTTACTGGCGTTCCTGAAACAGAGGAGACCGTGAACGAAATACACAATTTCATAATGAAATAATGAAAGAAACAAACTCAAGTAGCTCAATGTATGCCCAGCTCACTCCCAAGAAATAAAATCCTCACTTAAGCACATATTAGTGAATATTCAGAATACCAAAATCAAAAAGTAACAAAACTGAGTAAAGAAAGACAAATTACCTTCAAAGAGCAATATTTAACATGATATTGAGCTCTCAGTACAAAACTGAAACAAAATAATGGAATAATGGAAGATCGTGTGCTTTTCCAGGGCTGCTATAATAAAGTATCACAATCTGGGTGGCTTCAACAACATAAATTTATTGTCTTTCAATTCTGGGGCTAGAAGTCTAAAATAAAGGTGTCAGCAGAATTGATTCCTTCTTAATGGCTGTGAGAGAAGGATTTGTTCTAGACTTATTTTCTTCCAATATCTCTTCACAACAGCTTCCCTTTTGATTTATCTGTGTGCCCAAATTTCCTGCTTTGTACAACAACAGGGTCATATTGTATGGTCCACCCTACTAATCTCATTTTAACTCAGTTATTTCTTTTGAAAAATAAAACCCTATCTCCAAATAAGGTCACACTGTGGTACTGAAAATTAAGACTTGAACATACTAATTTTGGGGTGGGTTGAGGGTCAAGTCATATCATTCAACCTATAAAAGATATCTTCAATGTCCTAGAATAAAAATTTTAAAAATACATGTCTCTAGGATTTTATGTCTAGCAAAATTATCATCTCAGGTTGAATGCCCAAAGATATTTACAGACTAAGCTGAAATAACTAATTGTCAACAAATTTATGTGAAGAAAATTATAAAGAACTATTTTCATAAAAAAAGAAATGAGACAGCTCAAAAATCAGAGATATAGGAAGGAATTCCTTTTAATCATGAAAAAATGTGAAAAAATGTGAGTAGATATAAGAAGTATTGAATATGTAAAGCAATAATAATGTTTTAGTTTAAGAAATATAGGGAAACAAAATGTATGTAAGTAATGGAATATAAATTGGGAAAAGAATAAATTAGAGGTTATGCATTCTGAGGTTGCATTGTTCCAAACCATCTTAAGATACAAAGTAATAGACTTTTGTAAATCAAATATTTAGTTTTAATTTGTATCATAACTACTAAAATAATAGAAGCATAAATTCTAAATTAGTATGTAAGCAAACATTATTAAATATAAATAATAGGAAATCCAAAAAATCCTGCAAGGCAAGAGAAAAAAAAACAAAACAAAAAAAGGAGGTAGAAAAGAAGATAAAATACCCAAATATGTCACTAATTACACTAAACACAAATGGACTAAACATTCCAGGTTAAAAGTCTGAATATAAAAACAGATTCAGTCATTGGGAGTTTACATCACACAAAACTAAAACATAAAATTAAAAAATAATTAAATTGATGAGATAGGAAATGATATATTATGCAAACACTAAATGGAATTGCACTGATATACCTGTAGTTACAAAGCATGAATATATATTAGGTGTTACTGATAGCAACAAAGTTAGAATCAACATAAATATTTCAAATTTTGCATCATTATGAATGCATGGTTTTCAAAACACAAAGAAACATGACCAAACAACAAAATTAAATTGTCAAATCCAGAATCTTAATAGGAGGTTATAAAAAGCTTTCTCAGTAGTACAAACAAAATAGTAAATAATGAAACAAAACATTACTAGGAGCGTTAGCATATTGGACATACACAGAACCCTTAATCCAACGACCATAAAGTACTTCCTTTACAACTGAATATTTTACAAGGCAGGTTATAATTCTGGCATAATGCACATTTTAACATATCATGGAACAGATTACATAACTTTTTATCTGACCATAGTGTTATTAATATTAAAATGAATAAGACAAAGCAACTAGTGAATTTTATGTTTATAATTTAAAAATTTTAAAAGAAGCCATGAACAAAATTCTAAATAACAATTGTAATTGGAAAGTGTTTCAAACTGAATAATTACAATATTATTGTTAAAACTCGTGAAATATTACCAAGTCAATACTGACAAAGAAATGTATGTCCTCAAATGACTATGTTAGAAGAAGTCTTATTAGTTGTTCAATATTTAAGTTGGGAAGTTAGAAAATAAATATAAAAGGACAAAAACATAAATTCTCAAAGTGTATGCAGTGTAAGGGGTTCCCAACCAGGTTATGCAAGGGTGTATGTCCACTGATTGAACCTTGCTGGGTTCAGTGTGTGGTAGGCAAGACTATGGTACCCAGCCTAGGAGCAGGTGTCACTAAGACCCTAAACCTCATGGAGAGTATCTGAGATGCTATCAAACAAAACAGTCTCGTTGTTAAACCACCATAGACAAAGACCTAGAAAATTAGCTTAAAAGCAATTTAGAGACAGGAGGAGGTGAGGATTTTGAAAGCTGTCCTGTTATCCAGGAGTGCTTTGTATGTTAAGTCCGAAAAAACTCACGAACACATCAAGCTGTACTTGTGAAAGTCATTCTTTTATCTCTAAGCACCTTCCCAGTTTGTAGGGCAGGACACGTTACATCACCAAGTTTTTTAGTGTAATAATTGGTGTACAGAAGAGGACTGTAGAGGCCAAGCAATGAGTCACTGGAAAAGAGCCTCTATGGGGGAAAAACTGGGGTGTTCAGCAACATGCATGTGGGGTGGAGTTGCCTGACTGCTTGACTTCCGTGGGTTGCCACGTGAGTATGAAGACACTTGGAAAATGCCAGTGGGGACTAGGCACCTATTGCAATAAGCTACGATATTAAAGAACCAGAGGAATACAAAATGTGCTGTTGTTGCACGAAGGCTGGCTACCTTGAGCAGGAAAGGGAGAGAGAATTGAAACTCCTGCAAAAGATGGAAAGTATGCCAGGTTTTCTGGAACTCCAAATGGTTACATGTTAAGGCCCTTTCTTGTGTACATTTTTAAAATGAGGAACAAGTTACAATAACAACAAAAAATTAGACCTCAAACAGTTAACTACAACTATAGAATTAAGTAAAATCTATTAAAGCTAACTGTCTCTGTTTCCTTTTCTGTTTTTTTTTTTTTTTTTCTGCTTTGAAGCTGCTGTTATTAAACTACTGGTCTTGAGAAAAAACTCACTGTTAATGTTACTGCCGACTGAAGGCCACTTGGAGATTTTGTTTTTTTTTTTTTGGGGGGGATGATGTCTCACTCTGATGCCCAGGCTGGAGTGCAGTGGGGTAATCTCAGCTTACTGAAACCTCTGCCTCCTGAGTTCAGGTGATTCTTTTGCCTCAACCTCTCAAGTAGCTGGGGTTACAGGCATGTGCCACCATGCCTGGCTAAATTTTGTGTTTTTTATAGAGATGGGGTTTCACCATGTTGGCCAGGCTCTTTTCAGACTCCTGACCTCAGGTGATCTACCCACCTCAGACTCCCAAAGTGTTGGGATTACAGGTATGAGCCTTCACTCCAGCCGATTTAATTTTTCTTATACAGTTCAGTTAGTTCTAGCTAAATGTAAATAATGAAGACATTTGAAACTAAAGGAAATAATAAAAAGTAAAAAGGTTTTTAGAATAAAACTGCTGTAGAAACTGCCTTACTCAAAATATTGATCCATAGCCTTCATTGGATTACCTATTGGGGCAAGCAAACCACATTAACAGGTCGCAATTGTTAGAAATTATTTAGATCCAGCTCTTTTTTATAAACTAATGAGCTTATGATACTTTCTCATGGCTAGAGTTCGGAGATAAAGGCTATTGGATCTTTGTTTGATATTTTGATAAGACTAATTTGATACTATTGGTTTAGTGAAAACAGCTGAATTTTCCAAATCATCAACAAAAATGCCCATATGTTTAAAGTTCTTGCTTAGATAAACACCTGCTATTCATATGCTATAAAAATGATTTACAGGAGAATAGCTTGGGATGATGATTAGTTTTGTCTAGTGACTATGTTCTCACGAGTAACAAACTGTTAAAGATAAATAAGTTGAGTAAATGTAAAGGAGATAAATGTTTGTAGGAAAAACTTATGTAGTTTAAAAGCTTAAATTTATTTTAGAAACTCGTTAAATGTCTAGGTCATTTCCAACGAAAAAAGGGTTATAACATGAGGCAATGGTCACATTTCTGAGCCCATTAGTGGGAAATCAGTTCTGTGATATGATGGAAGCACTGGCAGACCTCAGTGAGCTAGATAAAAATGAGGATTGAGTCCAAAAAGCAATCTGTTAAATACAAGGAGACGGATGCCTGTACACTTGCCTTGGCCCAGGCAGGCAGTAAATTTAAAACAATATCATCTGCCAGGGGTACACTCTAAAACCACCTAAACAATCTTGAAATTATGCAAGACACAAATTATCAATAACCTAGAGCCCCCTTTTCAATAGTCCTGTGTGTCCTGTGAAAAAGCCAGATGGCACCTAGAGAATGACGGTAAACTATAATGACCTAGACAATGTGGCACCCCCTGTGCATGCAGCCACATCCAATATTACTCAGTTGTTAAAACCAGTGGTTCTTAAGCTGGAAAGCATCCATACAGTGAGTGACTTGAGCTAAAACCTTTCCTAGTATCCCTTTAGCAGGAGATTCCCAACACCAGTTTGCCTTTCCTTAGGAGGACATACAGTTGACTTTCCAGGAGCTATCCTACCACAAGGGTTCCTGCAAGGGTTCTCTCACAATCTGTCACAGTCTGGTTGCACAGGACCTGTCTAGACTCTCTTTGCATGCCTCAGTCTCTCTGTATTACCATATTAATAATAACATGCTAACTCCAGAGTCTCTTACAAATCTGGAGACTGTTCTATAAATAGTCATGGATGGCCTAAAAGACAGGAAATGGGAAAGTAACTCCCAAAAGATATAGGGACTTAGGATAATCATCAAATTGCTGTGACTTTCCGGTTGGATAAGACATGAAACATACCCCAAGCTGTCATTGGTAACACAGCACAGCAGCCTGTTCCCCAGACAGTAAACTAACTCCAGGTTTTCCAGTACTTACTAGGCTACTAGAAGATAGGCATTCCTTACTTGGTATAAACCCTTCACCCATTATACACCCTAATAAATAAAAAGTAAACAAAAAAAATGTCCCTGGATACATATAGAGCAAGAGATATTTGACCAAACAAAAATGTGGGTAAAACAAGCCCAAACACTAGCAGTGTCTCTGCCACAGCACTCTTTTGTTTAGGAAGTCACTCACTAGAGATGCCACCGGGATATATTGGGATTTGTTGCAAAAATTACCAATGAGAATAGTACCTGCAGGGTTTTTGCCTCAATTATGGAAGGAGGCAAGAATCCCACTATGCAGTCCTAGAGCAGTGACTACTGGCCACTTATAGGGCATTTGACAAGTGGAGGCCATCACCAAAAACAGACTGTCACAGTAAAAAATTGTAATGGAAGGTTGAAGACCTCCTAGCCAAGCCCACCTCCAGGGTGGCATAATTACACACCCTGCAGAAATGACATACTTATTTATAACAAAGGTGTGTCCGGATCACTAGTCCTTCAGGCACTGCAGGAAGTGCTTGGATCTATCCACTCTGAATTCATGGTGGGGCCGGCATGGCAATAGAGCCACCGACCAGACCAACTGCCATATGGCGACAGCACTGATACCTGCTGTAGGGCCTGGTACACTGATGGGTCTAGAAAACAGATATCTAACACTGGGCGTTTAAACAAAACCTAGACCGAAGGTCCTGTTTACCCTATAACCCAACATGCACAGGTCTCATTGAAGGAAAAAATAAAAATAAAAAAGAATAACCTGTTAAAAACCCAATTTCCTGCACTGTTTCAGGAGTGTTCTTTAAGGCCCTGGACTAAGAATCTTCCTAAAGGCAGACAAACTTAAAATAAGTCACCCACTACCACACATGGCATTGCTCTCTATGAAAAATTGGCATGGCCTGTAAAACAGGCCTGACAGACTCTCAGGGTCAGCTCTAGAACTTGAAGCCATGCTCCTGAAGCAGGTGGCCAGACTATGCCCCTGAGAACAACAGTGGATCTGCCAAGTGGTGATGGCTATGTGAAAATGGATTTGAGCTGGACAGTGCCACCATACTACATTGGTTTTATGGCACTGGAGAGTGACATGAAGTCTGCCAGAAGGATGTGGTTCCAGCTATGCTTGATAGAGGTCTAAGAAGCTTACAGTATCAGCATGAGGCAGCACTAATACCTGCTACAGCAGTCACAGAGTAGATAGTGTGTGCGAGGCCTGAACTTAGCTGTTATGTCCACTACTAGGGAGGGAAGCCATGTGTGGTAGCTAAGCCAAGCCTGAGGCCCACAGTGGACTCCCTAACAGGGCCAATGGGAAAAAACACCATGGTAATAATGTTGCAAAAATGGATACATCTATGAGGGTCCCTATTAAATACCTGTGTTTTCTCCCATATGTTGTTGTTCCTCCTACATGGCAGCTGATAATGTCTTTCTGGATTGCTCTTTGACTACAACAGCAATCAGCAACAAATTCAGTTGTTGGGTATATTGATACCTCCCCCTATCTAATGATAATGGTGTGCCTTAAAATACTCTGCTTTTCTAATGAAAGAACTAGAGTGACTGTTTCAATACAACTAGTTACACAACTCAGGCTCACTGGGGGTGGCATTCACCCAGAGGTGGGTGGGCATCCCCAATCACCCAATCAACAGAGAACAAACATGTGCTCTTAAAGGAATTACCTGTTGATATGGTTTGGCTGTTTCCGCACCCAAGCCTCAGCATGAATTGTAACAATCCCTATGTGCCAAGGGCGGGCCATGTGAAGATAATTGAATCATGGGGGTGGTTCCCCCATACTGTTCTCATGATAGTGAGTAAGTCTCATGAGATCTGACGGTTTTATAAATGGGAGTTCCTCGGCACAAGCTCTCTCTTACCTGCTGCTATGTAAGACGTCACTTTGCTCTTCATCTTCAGCCATTATTATGAGGCCTCCCCAGCCATGTGGAACTGTGAGTCAATTAAACTTCTTTCCTTTATAAATTACCCAGCCTTGGGTATGTCTTATTAGCAGCATGAGAACAGACTAATACACTTGTTATAATTTTATGCCTGATAAACAGAGTAATGTTGCAGATACCTTAAATTATTTGTTAACCCAGACCCATGATACAGCCCAATTAGGTTTCTCTAACTCATTCTCAAATTGTTTATAACCTAACCTCAAATTGGAAATATGTTTTGCTAACAGGCATCATAAATATAGTTTCTCCTTTTCATGCTGCGATGTACACTGTAGATGTGGACTGCATGCACAAGCCGTAGGTACACTTACAGGCCTTTATAGTTCTGCCTCTCATACTCTACTCAGGGACTCTCACACAAAATTGGAGAAAAGAAGGCAAAAGCTAGAGAACAGGATGGATTTTAGTGTTATAGGTCCCACACAATGTTGCTTAAGGGCATATGTCCACTGATTGAACCCTGAAGGCTGTGCAGTGAGCCAAAGCCATGACGTCCAGCCCAACAGCAGGATTCCCTGAGAATCCATACATCCATCCTGGAGAGCATCTGAGAACAAACCAGGAAAACCAATCTCATTGCTCAAGCACAGTAGCCAAAGAGCCAGAAAATTAGCTTAAAAACAATTTAGAGACAGGAGGCAATGAGGATCTCCCAAGCTGTCCTGCTGCCATCCAGGAGTGCCCTGTATGGAAGCCCTGAGAAACTCATCTACTCTTCTAGCTGGACTTGTCCAACTCATTCTTTGGTCTCTCTGTTCCTTCTCAATTTGGAAAAGGGGAGAGAATATTAGAGTACTAAGATTTTCCTGTAACAATGCAGACAGAAGCAATAATAAAGACAAGAACAGGTATTAATGAAATGAAATACAGCATATGTTAGATCAGTGATGCCAAAAGTAGATTTATAATATTCAATAAAATTGACTATTGTGTGATAAAGTTAAGAAAAAATAAATAATAAATAGTAATAAAAAGAGATGTTAAAAATATTGCAGGTGTTAAAATGGTACAAATATTTTATGGCAACTTTATATTATAAATCTGAAAATTTAGTTGACATGAGTAGATGCCTACAAAATATTACTAAATTGGCTTAATAAGAAAGAGAAAACCTGGATAATCCTGTAGTATTATAGATATTACAAAAATAGTTACAATTTTTTTACAGCTACACACACAGAGATATTAGGTTTTCAGGAAAGAAATAATTTGAAAATAATAACTCTTACTGAAAACAGAATACTAATGGAAAACATTCTCAAACATATTTAATGAGGTTAGTAGAATTTTGCCACAAAAACTCAACAGAGATAATACATGAAATAAAAATCACAAGATAATTTTACTCATAAAATAAAAATCCTATGCAAAATATTTACACAATGTATTTACTCCAGGAATATAAAGATGGTTTATACTAGAAAATCAATAATGTTTTAACTACATCCAGAGTTTGAAAGTGAACAGGGAATATTATCTCAGCATTGTTACAAAAATTGCTTCACAAAATATAATACACTCCATGAGAAAGGCCTTTACCACACTTCCCATTCTTAACCTCTAAAGGAATCTACATATACCTATTATCATGGTAAAATATTGAAAGCTTTCCCATGAAGGAAGGAAGGAGAAAACAATGCCTATTGTTAACAATTATATTCAGCTTTATTCTGGAGTTCCTAACCAAAGGAATAAAACTAGAAGGGAAGAAAATAATTGAGTATGTTACAAGAATTGGAAAAAAGTAAACAAAGCTAAATTACTCACAGATGAAATGACTATGTAGAAAATCCAAAAGAAACGCTTAGAGTTAAGAAGTAAATGTATCAAGGTCTCTGAATACAAGGCTAATATGTAAATATCAATTAGAAAATGAAAGGTAAATGATACTATGTGCATTATGCAAAATAGAATTAGAGATAAAATATCATTTTCATATAACGTGAATTTATTCTAAGAATAAAAAAGAATCTTAAAAAATCATTGTAATGATTAAAAATTCAATAAACAAAGCCTGGGCGCGGTGGCTCAAGCCTGTAATCCCAGCACTTTGGGAGGCCGAGGCGGGTGGATCACGAGGTCGAGAGTTTGAGATTATCCTGGTCGACATGGTGAAACCCCGTCTCTACTAAAAATACAAAAAATTAGCTGGGCATGATGGCTCGTGCCTGTAATCCCAGCTACTCAGGAGGCTGAGGCAGGAGAATTGCCTGAGCCCAGGAGGCAGAGGTTGCAGTGAGCCGAGATCGCGCCATTGCACTCCAGCCTGGGTAACAAGAGCGAAACTCCGTCTAAAAAAAAAAAAAAGAAAAGAAAAGAATAACTACTGATTTTAGGATTTTGATCTGAGCATAGTTTTGTATAGGCAAATGTCTACAGATAATCTGTGATGTCATATCAAAGGAAGATAAAAAATTCCCACCTTCAATAGCATTTTTGTAACTCATACACTAATGGCCTGAACATACATTAGAAATCAAGAAGCATTAATTTATACTGAAGTCATGTTTAAATCATTTTTCTTTAGTCGTATGTGATCCAGGTGTTAATTATTAATCAATTATAAAGTTATTTATTAAATATCCACTGTATTTTTCAGGTATTATGCTAAATAATAAATATATGAAAATGAACAAGATATAAAATTGCTGTACCAAAGAAAATTATAATACATTTTAACTACTAAACACTTGTACAGAGCTTATAAACCCAAGCCTACACGGACTGTTTGATTATGCTATCAATGCTACTTCCTCACTAGAGACATCACAGTCCATCTGTGGGTCCTCAAAAGTACATTATTTAAAAGTAGCTGGCACTGTTTTGGATTAAAAACAGATATTTTACAAAGAAAGGAAACAGTGATTAAGAGAAGTGCATGAAACTACGGTTTTCCATATGTAGGCTTACTCTTTCATTATTTGGAATCAGTTTACCTGATGGTATTACCAAAAGCAAAATGTGTTTAACAAAAGTGTCTCTCTAACTTAAAACTACACCAGAATACATTAGAGCACGAAGATTTGGTATTTTATAAATTACAGTATCACAACACTAATGACTGGCATAGCAATACAAGTTTTAATCGGCTGGGTGCAGTGGCCCATGCCTGTAATCCCAGCGTTTTGTGATGCTGAGGTGGGCGGATCACCTGAGGTCAAGAGTTCAAGACCAGCTTGAATAACATGGTGAAAACCCATCTCTACTGAAAATACAAAAATTAGCAGGGGATGGTGGTGTGCACCTGCAGAAGCTGCAGTGAGCTGAGATTGCACCACTGCACTCCAACCTGGGTGACAGACTCTGTTTCAAAAAAAAAAAAAAAAAAAAGTTTTTATCATTTTGTCTCTATGAAGTAATACTAAGGGGAAGTAATTTTCTTTTTAATTAGACTTTATAACATTTAAGTGTCTTTTTAAACTATGTAATACAGTCGATGCTTTAGTTATATTTTTGTTTTTTCCACTTCAACCAATCAATCAAATCTGGCTTTCATTCTCATTGCTCATCTTCAATTGATCTTAACAATACCTGCCATATTTATTATTCTTTTCAAAATTCAGTGGATTCAGAAATTACCTCATGTGATCTCTCTCACTAGCATCTGATTCATTCAAACACTGTCTTCTTCCTTAAAAACTTTTTTCATAGTACTTTTGTGAAATCATACTCTCTTGACTTTTCTTCTGTCTTACTAACCATTTTATTTTTGGTCTATATCCCAGCTTTCTCATCTTCTTTCTATTCTCTAAATATTTACATGTCCCAGAGCTCAGAGTAAAGACTCTTATGTATTATATGTAAAAAGTCTTCAGCACAAAATAAAAACATATAAAATTCAGGGAACTCCTTTTCTACTTGTACTCATTGATCTTGGAGTTCTCATTTAGGATCATGGCTTTAAATAATATCTGCATGTTGAATCCCATATTCTCACTATATCCAGTAAAATTCACCTTGGAATCTGCATTTATAATTATATGACTGGTTTTAGAGATCTAATAGGCATTGGAAGTTAGTTTGTTCCAATACAACCTTTGATTTGCACATACTTGCCCATTTACTTTTTCCTTTTATAATCCTCTTCTCAAGGAATGGGGCCACAGTACTCCTCAGTAGTTTAGCCCTCTACTACTAGGAGTTCCTTGTTGCAGGATCCTTTTCTATGATGACAATGAGAAAGCTTAGCTAACATGCTGTCCAGCAAAACAGTTTAAAATTATTTAAAAAACAAAAATTTAATGTTTCAGGAAATGGTCTAAAGAACATGCAGCAAATGAAGAAATGTTTGTTGAAAAAAAGTATTAAAACAATAGAAGTAGAGAGAGCCTGTATCATTTTAGCCATGAACCTTTTTACTTCCTTCCCATCCCAGCATATTATGTTGGAAATTCCACTTTATGTAGGTGCATCCAAGAACAAAGGACTCCTTCTTTATCTCATAGTATTTTCTCAGAAGAGTGACATGTCAGCATTTCTCATGTACAGTGGCCCTGGCCCTGGCTCTTTCATAGGATGGGGGATCCAGGCCAGGATAAGCCAGTCAAGAAGACTAAAGGCTGTCCCCAGTCCCTACCATGACAAGTGCTCAGTTCCTAAACAGGTATTTTACTGAGAGAGAAACTTATCACTGACTGTGCTTTCAGATACAGAGCAACAGTACAGACATACTGCCCAAGGAGAGAGGCAGGCTGTAAAACAGGAGACTGTGGAGCCTATTCAAATGAAAGCTTCATTTGCAACAGTGCTAGAAGTTCAAACCTAAAAGTACATTATAAAATGACGTGATGAAAGTAATTAAAAGGAGACCAAAACTTCATTGGAGACTTACTGCTAGGTTACAAGGTAGCTAGTGTAGCAGAGAGAACTAGGGAAAGAGATAGTTAAGAGCTCTGAGTCAGAACAAATTTCAAAACTGAGCTGAGAAACTATCCCTGGAAAAAAAGAGATTTAACTGGATCAGTCCCTGGACCAATTCATGCCCCAGGGCATTCTTGAAAACAACCAATAATCACCCAGCAATTAGTAGAGTTTATCAGCTGGGTGTGATCAAGGAAAGAGAGGTCAAACAGAGCACTGCTAAAACCACTGTCATTCTAGGGTGGCTGAGTATACATGTCTGGGACTGTACCTCTGAGGAACTGTGGGTCGGGGAAGAGGCAAAGGATGAAAATAATTAATAAATAATCCAGTTCATCATTAAACAAATAAACAAGTAAACAAGTTCTAAGAGTTGGGAAGTAAGGAAATCCAGAGTTGAGATTATCTCAGTTTCTTAAAAAATGTTACCCAAATTTTCCAATGTTCAACAAATTTATGAGACAAATGTTTTAAACAGAAAATTCTGACCCATAGACAAAAGGAAAAAAAGCAGGCAATAGAAACTGCTTGTGAGAATGAGCAAATGTCAGGCTTAACAAAGACTTCAGAGTAAACTCTATAAATGTGTTCAAGTAATTGAAGAAAACTATTTTGAAGAAAGAATTAAATGCAGGTATGATAAATGTCTAATCAAATGGAGGATATCAATACAGATATAAAAATTATAAATGAATCAAGAGAAAATTCTGGAGTTGAGAAATAAACTGACTGAAAAAAAAATCACTAAAAGATTCCACAGATTTAAACTGGGAGAAAAAAATCAGTGACATTAAAAATAATAGAGATTATAACATCTGAAGAATAGAGAGAAAAAAGAATGAAGAAAAATGAGAAATGGTGGACACCATTAAGGTCATCAACATGTGTGTAATAGGAATTCTAGAGTAGTAGAAAGGAGAAGAAAACATGTTTGAAAAATAATGACTAAAAATTCCCTGAAACATACTGAAAAACAATAATGTACACATTCAGAAAACTCAGAGAACTTCAAATAAGATAAACATAAAGAGATCCAAACATGGATTCATCATGCTGAAAATGATGAAAGCCCAAGACAAGGAGAAAATCTTGAAAGAAACAAGAGAAAAATGACTCATTGCTTATAAGGAATACTTAATAAGATTAACAGCTGGCTTCCCTTTAGAAACAATGGAGAAGAGAAGGTGGTAGGACATCATATTCAAAGTGTTCAAATTAAAAAAAAAAAAAAAGTCAACCAAGAGTTTTATAGGCACCAAACTGTCTTTCAAAAATGAAGGTAAGATAAAGATATCCCAGAAAAACAAAGATTGAGCAAATGTGTTTCCAGCAGACCTATGTTATAAGAAATACTGAAACGAAGTTCTTCAGGCAGAAAGCAAGGGCATTCTAAAAGTAATTCAAACTCAAACAGAACAAAAAACCTAGTAAAGACAGTCATATTTTAAAAAACAGAGTGCATATCATATTTCTTCTCTTTCCTTCCCTTAACTGATTTAAATGGCAAATAATTTGTACAATGAAGATTTATTTGGCAAAAAAAGGAATGGAGCACTGATATATACTTCCATATTAATAAACTCTGAAAACATTATGGTAGGTGAAAAAGCCAGTCACAGAAGACTACATTTTATCTGGTTGTATTCATATTAAATGCTCAGAATATACAAAGGAGGAAGAAAGTAGATTAGTAACTGTCTATAGGGATGGAAGAGGTCTTTGGGTGCGGAGAGCTAAAGGGTACAGGGTTTCTTTTGGGGATAATGGAAAAATTCTGAAATTGACTGTGGTGGCACAACTCTGTTAACATATTAAAAACCATTGCATTGTACATTTAAATGCATGAATCACATGGTATGTGAATTATATCTCAATAAAGCAGTTAAAATATTTACTCCTGGTTTCTCTCTAGAAATCAATCTTTCAGCAAGTTTCATTGATTTATCCTTTAACATATGAAAATATATCCAAAATAACCCCACTTTTCCAGATTCCTCTGCTTCTTTCTCAAAACCACTATCATCTCTTTCTGCACTGCTGAAATGCCATTCTTATGGGTACTGCTGCTTTCAGTCTTGTTGCTCTACTTCCCAATACATATTCTTCACACAGAAGCCAGAGTCATATTTTAAAAATGAAAATCAGACTGTAAGACTTTCCTTCTGAAATGCCATCAACAATTCCTTATAATACTTAGAATACATTCTACCTTTTCAACAGTCTGGAAGACCTCTCTGGTTCTTGCTTCTCTTTCAGTACTCATCTCAATCTCTGCCTTATTCCCAATAATCCTTTTGCCATTTCTTAAACACATTGACTTTGCTAAACACCCAGGTTTTGACATGTTCTGATCTTTCACACTGACATGTTCTTCAGCCAGATATTCCTGTGTTTTGCTTATTGCTTTATTTAGTGTTTTATATGAGCCATCTCCTTAGGAAGCTCATCCCTGACCACTGTCTTCTTCCCGTGTCCTTTCTAGAGAAACTTGCTATCCGTTACATTGTTGGTGGCCTTACCTGACCATAATATCTAAAACAATCCAATTATTCCAATCATTTTTGTCTACTTTAACCTGCTTTGTCTACTTATCACTTTTGTTTGCTTGGCTATTTTTGAATACCTCACTAAAATATGTACTTCACTACTTCCAGGAATTACATTTGTCTGATTTATCTCTTCATCTTCACTGATTAAAAAGTTTCTAACATATTAGAGAAATTCAAGAACTATTTCTTTAATAGAAAAATTGATATTAGAAAATATAATAGAAAATGGCATATCATTCAGTCTTAGAGTATAAATACAAAAAAGGAGTACATATAAAAAAGGTGTGTATATATACACACTTTGTTTATTCATTCATCCATCAACATCACTTCTGTTGTTTTAATACCACAATTCAATATTGTGAATACTGCTGCAATGGACATGAAAGGGCAGATATCTTTAGGAGGTGCAGACTTAATTTCCTTTGGATATATAAACAGAAGAGGGACTGTTGAATGATATATAAATTCTTCTTACAGTAAAATTGACTCCAGATGGATTAAAAACTTAAACATAGGACTTAACACCATAAAAACCCTAGAAGAAAACCTAGGCAAAACCATTCAGGACATAGGCATAGGCAAGGACTTCATGACTAAAACACCAAAAGCAATGGCAACAGAAGCCAAAATAGACAAATGGGAGCTAACTAAACTCCACAGCTTCTATACAGCAAAAGAAACAATCATTAGAGTGAACTGGCAACCAACAGAAAGGGAAAAATTTTTGCTATCTACCCATCTGACAAAGGGCTAATATCAGAATCTACAAAGAACTAAAACAGATTTACAAGCAAAAAACAAATCCATTCAAAAGTGGTTGAAGGATATGAACAGACAGTTTTCAAAAGAAGACATATATGAGGTCAACAAACATGAAAAAAGGCTCATCACTGGTCATTAGAGAAATGCAAATCAAAACCACATTGAGATGTCATCTCATGCCAGTTAGAATGGTGATCATTAAAAAATCTGGAGACAACAGATGCTGTAGAGGATGTGGCGAAATAGGAACATTTTTACACTATTGGTGGGAGTGTAAACTAGTTCAACCATTGTGCAAGACAGTGTAGCACTTCCTCAAGGATCTAGAAATAGAAATTCCATTTGACCCAGCAATCCCATTAGTGGGTATATATCCAAAGGACTATAAATCATTCTATTATAAAGACACATACACACATATGTTCATTGTGGCACTGTTTACAATACCAAAGACCTGGAACCAACCCAAATGCCCATCAATGATAGACTGGACAAGGAAAATGTGGCACATATACACCATGGAATACAATGTGGACATAAAAAACGATGAGTTCCTGCCCTTCATTGGGACATGGATGAATCTGGAAACCATCATTCTCAGCAAACTGACACAAGAACAGAAAATTAAACACTGCATGTTTGCACTCATTCGCGGGTGTTAAACAACGAGAACATATGGACACAGGGAGGGAAGCATCACACACTGGGGTCTGTTGTGGGGGTTAAGGGAGGGACAGTGGGGGTGGGGAAGTTGGGTAGGGATAACATGGGGAGAAGTACCAGATACAGGTGAGGGGGGATGGAGTCAGCAAACCACATTGCCATGAATGTACCTATTCAGCAATCCTGCATGATCTGCACATGTATCCAAAAATCTAAAGTATAATAATAAATACTTAAAAATAGAAAAATGATTCTTAATTTGTTTAGGAATATCCATATTTGGTCCACAGTGGTTGCATCAATCTGTATTCCTCCCAATAGTGTACAAGGATTCCCTTTTAGTCACATTCTCGTCAACACTTGTTATGACTTTTCTTTTAGATATTAGCCATCCTGACAAGTATGAGGTGATAACTCATAGTAGTTTTGATTTACATTTATCTGATGATTACTGGTATTGAATACTTTTTCATATAGCTTTTAGTCATTTTTATGTCTTCTTTGCAAGAATGTCTGTTAAAGTCCCTTGCCCATTTTTAAACTGAATTTTTTTTTGCTATTGTGTTATATATTTTGAATATTGAACCTTTATCAGCTACATAGTTCAGAAATATATTCTTTGAATCCATATGCTGACTTTTGATTTTGTTATTTCCTTTGCTGTGTTGAAAGTTTTTAGTTTGCTACAATCTCACTTATTTTTGCTTTTGTTGTCTTGTGCATATAACACTATCCAAAAAATCATTGCCAAGGTTAATGTCAAGGAGCTTTTCCCCTTATGTTTTCTTCTAGGAATTGTATAATTTGGGTCTTAGGTTTAGAACTTTAATCCACTTTAAGTTGATTTTTGTGTATGGTGTGAGATAAGGCTCTATTTTCATTCTTTTGTGTGCATCATTTGGAATTGTACACACCACCTCAATTTATATCTCACTGTATAAAACTCAAACACACCTGGCTGCAATGGAAAAACATAATCCTGAGCTGGCAGTTGGTTATAGCTCCATCTGGAACTTCAGATTGTAAAAGAGAAAAGTAAAAATAGTAATAAGAATAGAGAAACTAAGGGTATCTATAACATCATACAATTGTGTTTATATCAGAAATTAATCTGGATTGCATTTCAGACTTCTAAGAAGCCCAAAGTCAAAGTTCATGTGCATCCTCCTACGATTATTTTAGCTAGTAATGACTGGATTGTATATCCTGTAGGATTCCTCAACCTAATCATAATCATGCAATTCTTTCTGGAAACAACAACAACAACAACAACAACAACAAAAACAACAACAGCAGCAACAACAACAAAAAAACTGATCCTGACCTGTAAGGAAAGGAAAGGAAAGCTTACAGAAGATAGTTCTTAATGACCCTTTGGTCACACTTTGTATAAACATAGTATCAATAGGTCACAATGGAAAATTCTTATGACCTATAGAAAAATGTCATTTAATCAATTGCACTTAGTACCAAACTACATATACATAAAGTGGTACTTAAAAGAAAATACTGGTCAAGTGAAAATATTTCTTCATAAATATTCATGTGGGTAGTGCTTTACAGTACAAAAAGAAAATAGGTAATTGTATTATCTTTTTATTTAGCAAATTATTATGTTTAGCAATTTTTTTGCATTTAAAATGAAGATAAATGACAAGGTAGAAAAGAACACTGCTATACTTAATGTTAATAGGGGCCAGCTTGATAACTACCATTAAATATTCTAATCTAACCTGAATTTTCTTCTTTGTAACACATAATTTTCATATATCTAAACACTTTTTATTTTTTTATTTTCTTATATATTACACATAATTTGGAAAAGCAATATCCAATTAAGATATGGAAAGTCTTTTTTACTTTTCCATATAATAATGAGAATACAATAATGCAGAATTATTTCATAAAAGTTACCAGTACAATAACTGTGAATAAATTGCACATGATGTTTGAGTTTTTATTCTAGACTTCTATCCAAGAATATGCTTAATATTATTAGCTATTTTACCTGGTTCTACTTTACTTTTCCTCTCAGCCTTCATCTTCATTAATAAGAATGAAATTGTTGTCACTGAAGTATTTTCTCAATATTATCTTTATGCTATTTCAGAATATATTAAGTTATTGTTAGACATAAACTTCTGTAACAAAGAACAGTGGAAAGTTTTCATGGCCACATTTACATTTAGAGTACAATTTTCATTTGCAAAATTCAACTATTATGGAGAACAGCCTGAAATAATTTAATAGAACATGAAATAAGCAGTGCTATATTTTTTGAGGATATACTGCACACATTATATGTTTATGATGGGTGTATATATCTGCATATATTGAAAGGTATGATTAAATTATTTTAAAGTTGCCACAGTTACATATACGCTGAGATAGCTTTTCTAAATATACAAATTACGGCTATATGGGCAGAAGGAATATTTTTCCCAAAGATGTGTTTATGAAAGACTATATCTTATAGGCTGTGAAAAATCTTTTTTCTATAGCATTATTCTCCAGTCAAGTTTTCTTTTTTGACAAAGAAATGGATTCATATGATGTGAAAATTAAAATTTTAAGGTACATTAGAGAAATATCCATTTTACTCCTTCCCTATATATCTCTTTCTACCTTTTCTGTTACATGGAATTATTTTGTTATTGTAATTTTATTTCATTTTTAGCAGATGCAAGCTCAAATCATAATCTCCCCCTTTCCTGTACAAAATCCATCATGTCTTTTTTTTACAGTGTTTGACCATTGTTTTTCATATAACGTTTGAATGTGTGAGAGAATATAATAATGCAGATATCCAAACTTATCTAGCTTGTATGATTGTCTAGCTTGTCACACTTGTCCTGTTCAACATTTATTTTGCATTTGCATAAAGTTATTCTGATATGTTGTAAATGCTTTTGGTTTAATAAAGAAAATCCTACCTTGAACATGTTTCATGAGTCATTGTGATTAATATATATTTATTAGTCATTTTGATTAATATGACAGCATGTTAATTAAATTCTCACATGACAATGAAACTAGAGGGATAGCTAATAACAAAATTAGAATTTCAAATTATCTTGACGAGTCAGCATGATGGGACAACAATTTTTTAAAAATAAACATTGAAATAAATATATATTTCTCATGGAAATAAGGGACATTCTGTGAAAAACTACACAAAATAGAATAGGTAAGAGATTTATTAACATTTGTAAAAAATGTTTATTGGTTCGACAACTATGTTAGATTACTTTAAAAGCTAAATATTATCTTAGACTGTATACATAGAAATGCAATACTGGTAAGCAAGAAGATGATTACAGTGAACTCTGGATTGATCCAAATATATCTGTTTGGATTACTGAATTTTATTCTGGGTATCTTTTGATATCTGATTAAAAATGAGATGAGAGTAAGTCAATCCTGTTAGTGAAGATATATAAAATTCAGTTAATACTGTGATATTGCTGTCGAATGTAATCTTAGTTTAATTAATAAGAGTACTATATAAAAAACAGAGGCTGAGAGAAATCTCCTCTCATTGTGATCATACTTTGCTTGAGTATCCACTTATGTTCACGGATTTATGTTTGGGACTCTTTAACCAAACATATAACACTATATTTGGTTAAAGAAGGATGTTGGCAAGGCTAGGAATAACAAAATAATAAACCAGGAATGATAATAATAAAAATCATAAATAAATTTTTCTGCTGCTGGCTAATATAGAGTATATGGTAATCAAGTTACTTTCTCATCTGAAATAGGAACACAATACAAATTACGTAATTCTCATTTTCAAGACACTAAACATCAAGAAACAGAGGTCAATAATACAAAAGAGGCAGACCCAAACCATGTAAGCCATATGATTACTGCAGATTTTAAGAGACCAGTGAATAGTGCCTACTAGATTTGAACGAAGCAAAAGCTCATAGGTCATGGGGCACTGTACTCTTCTTGAATCATAATTCATAATGAAGAATGATTAGTCCTATACCTAGCAATGCCATGATCTGCCAAAGAAATATTAAGTGCAGATTCCAGAGGGTTAATCTGTTCAACTAACTAAATTGCAACCAGAAAAGAAGTTTAAGAATATTTGTAGAAACCCAAATATACCTAGCACCAAAAAGTAAAATGGACATCAAATATTGAAAGATTACTAGGCATAAACAGGAGCAGAAAAATATGAACCATAATGAATATTAGACAATGAAAAGTGACACAGAATTTACAGTATTTACACAAGTGTTCAAATATGAATAAATGGACATTAAAAACATGTATTATAACTGCTGTCTGCTGAAAAGTCAGGGACATGTAAAAAGACTCAAATCAAGCTACATTAGGATGAAAAACTAAATGAGATGAAGAATACGCTGCATAGGGTTGACAGCATATTAGACATCACAGATAAAATATAAGTGAATGCAGTCCAAAAAATACATAAAGAAAACATTAGAATAAAAAATGAGATTATCAGTGAGTTTTGAAACAACTTAATGAGAGTTCCTATACTTTGAATTTGGAGTCTCTGAAGAAGACAAGGGGATCAAAAGACAGAAAAAATAATTAAGGAAATGATGAAATAAAGTTTTCTAAGTTAGATGAAAATCATAAAACCACATCTCAACAAATCCTAAGCACAAAAATACAAAGAGGGCTATACCAAATAAAAACATAATGGAGATGCTAAAAATCAGCAATGGAGTCAAAATTTTAACAGCAGTCATAAATAAGAGACAGTTATATACAGAGAGTAACCAAGATAAGGAAGGCAGCTGATTAATGCTGCAAAAAAATGTAAGTGATAAGATAGTAGGGCAATATCTTTTTTCTCTTTTTTTTTTTTTTTTTTTGAGATGGAGTTTCACTCTTGTTGCCCATGCTGGAGTGCAACAGTACAATTTCCACTCACAGCAAACTCTACCTCCCGGGTCCAAGCGATTGTCTTACTTCAGTTTCCTGAGTAGCTGGGATTATAAGCATACGCAACCATGCCCAGCTAATTTTGTATTTTTAGTAGAGACAGGGTTCCTCCATGTTGGTCAGGCTGGTCTCGAACTCCCGACCTCAGGTGATCCACCTGCCTCGGCCTCCCAAAGTGCTGGGACTATAGGCATGAGTCACCATGCCTGGCCGAGAACAATATCTTTAAAATGCCAAAACAATAACAAAAGCAATGTTTTGTTATATAATTATATACATAATAAAATTATATACATAATAAATTATATACATAATAAAAATATCCTTCAAAATAAGTGAAAAAAGACAATTATAAATGTAGAATTACTAAAGAAATCATCTCTTTAGCAATCTGCACTATAGGGAATGTTAAAAGAAGTTTTTCAGGGAGAATGCAAGTGATATCAGATGAGAATATGAATCTATACAGAGAAATAAAGGGTAATAACAACCACATGAATAAATGAAATTTCCTATTATTTAATCTATTTTAAAATGACAGTTTAAAGAAAAATAATGACATTTTATGGATACTGTATCTGTAAAGTATCAAAAACTCAGGAGAGGAGAAATGGATGTTTACTATTCTAGGGTTCTATTGAAATGGTATAATATCACTTGAAGACGGTCATTGATAAGCTTTAGATACATATTAGACTGGATAAGGAAAACGTGGCACAGATACACCATGGAATACTATGCAGCCATAAAAGAGGATGAGTTCACGTCCTTTGCAGGGATATGGATGAATTTGGAAACCATCATTTTCAGCAAACTGACATTAGAACAGAAAACCACACATCATACGTTCTCACTCATAAGTTGGTGTTGAACAATGAGAACACATGGACACAGGGAGGGGAACATCAGACACTGGGGTCTGTTGGGTATGGGGGGATAGGGAAGGGATAGCAGGGGGTGGGGGATTAGGGAGGGATAACATTAGAAGAAATACCATGTAGATAACAGGAGGGATGGAGGCGGCAAACCACCATGGCATGTGTATACCTATATAACAATCCCATAGAATCTGCACATGTACCCCAAAACTTAAAGTATAACAAAAAAAATTGGCTACATGAATCAGCAATTCTACTCCTAGCTATCAATCCAAGAGAAATAAAAACTTATGATTTGTACATAGGTGTTTAATGGCATTATTCTTCATAACTACAATCTGAAAATGATCTATATGTTCATTGACCAGAAAATGAATACACAACATGTAGTAAATGTATGCAATGGAATATATGCAGAAGTAAAAGTAATAAGAGTTAATGACATATGCTGCAACATGGATCCACCTTAGAAACATGGTGTGTGATAGAAACCAGCCACCACACTACGTATTATGAAAGTTAAAAATTAAAATAATGGAAAAAATATTTGCCATCCTAACAAGTAAAATGAAAACAAAAGTAAATATTCAATATCAAAATGTACTTCATAGCAAATATCCAGAAATGGCACATTCATATATAGAGAAAATAAATTGTGGATGACTGAAAGGCATATAGGACAGGGAAATGACTATAAACAGACAGTAAGTACATTTCAAATGTAATCGAAATTGTTAAAAGTTGGATGGTGGTAATGGTTATACAACTCTACAAATTTCCTAAAAATTACTGAGTGTACATTTAAAATGAATGTGTTTTATATGTAAAGTAAACATCAATACAGTTGTTATAAAAGAATTTTTCCTAAGGAAAGTTAAGGTCTAGATGGTTTTCTTTGGCATAATAATGGCATAATAATTAATTCTACTAAACGCTTAAGCAAAAAATCATACCAGTTCTCAACTAAATGTTCCTGAATACAGAAGGGAAGGGAATACTTCACAACTTATTGTGAGACCAATATTACTCTGATACCAAAACTACACAGATACAAGAAGAAGTTAAAACAATATCCTTCATGAAGGCAGAATATCTTAAGTCTTCAATATATTGGATAATCATATGTATAAAAAAGTAAAGCAACATTAATAGAAATGATAATACATCACAGCTACTGTTGTTTATCACAGGAATGCAAGGCTGGTATATTCAGGCTTTGAAAATCAATATAATTCATGAAATTATTTTAAACCAATTTTTTCTTTAAAAAACATAAAATCACCTTAGAAGCTAGAGAAAAGGCTTTTGTTAATATTCAAATTTCATTTATTATAAAATCTCCTTAGTAAATTGGAAATGAAATTTCCTCTACCTGATAAAGGACATTCACAGAAATCCTAAATCTAACATCATATTTAATTTTCAAAACCTAAGTGCTTCTCCCCTAAGTTTCAGTTTAAAAAGCAAAACTGTTGTCCACCAATTTTATTGTATATCATACCAGAGGTCTTAGCCAGAATACAGCCAAAAAAAAAAAAAAATGAATAATACAGACTCTAGCAAAAGCTTGTATGATTTCTATTCTCAGATGACATGATTCTCTAAATAGAAAATAAAAAAATATATAAAGTTACCAAAAGTAATGTTATTTTGGCAAGTTTATAGGATAGAAGATTAATTTACAATAAATTAATTGTATATCTTTTCACTGGTAGGCAGTTATTGGGAATTAAACTTAATATTATTTATAGCACAGTAATACATTACAGTAGTCCTCACTTATCTGAGGTTATTAAATGGAAAATTCCAGAAAGAAACAATTCATAAGTTTTAAATTGCATGCTGTTCTGAATAGCATGATGAAATCATATGCCATCTCATTCTCTCCCACCTGGACATGAATCAGTCAGCTCTCTGTCTAGCATTTCCATGCTGTCTCTGTTATCACTCTGTAGTCATTTAGCAGGTTTTCCAGTTATTAGATTGACTGTCATGGTATTGTAGTGAATGTGCCCAAGTAACCCTCATTATATTCCATGATAACCCCAAAGCACAATATTAGCAATGTTGGCAATTTGGTTCTGCCTAAGAGAGTTGTTAAAGTGCTTCTTTTAAGTGAAAAAAAGGAACAAAGAACATTATGGAATACAAAAAGGAGGGAAGGAGAGAGCCAGGGTTTGTAAAACTACCTATCGAGCTCTATGCTCACTTCCTTGATAATAGATTCAGTTGCAGTACAAACCCCAGTATGATGCAATATACCCTGGCAACAAATTGCATGTGTACCCCAGAATCTAAAATAAAAGTTAAAAAAATGAGAGAAAAAAACCCAGATCTTTTAAAATCTTAGTAAACTTAATTGTTACAAAATTGTGCTGCTAATGTTCTAACAAATGTTAAGAATGGGACAAGGTAGAGAGCCCAGAATGAGACCCGCATGTATAAAATCAATGATTTTCTGGTCACAGATTCTGAGGGAATTTAGAGGAAGGTTTTTTTTTTTTTTTTTTTTTCAACAAAGGTGCTGGAACAGATATAAAAATTAAGCCACAATAGATTATATACTATAAGCCTCTGAGTAGAACATAGAATAAAATCTTTTGGACCTTAAGTAAGTCAATGAATCTTATTAAATATGGCATCCAAAGTAGGATCAATTCTAAAATGAATTAAATTTCATCAAATTAAAAAATTGCTCTTTAAAACCAACTGGGCCAGGCATGGTGGCTCACGTCTGTAATCCAAGCACTTTGGAGACCAAGGCGGGCGGATCACCTGAGGTTGGTAGTTCAAGACCAGCCTGACCAACATGGTGAAACCCCGTCTTTAAAAAAAAAAAAAAAAGTAAAACTGACTGGACCAGGAGAAAATATTTGCAAAATAATATATTCTATAACAAACTTAGCCTCAAGGTATATATAGAGTTTTCAAAATTGAATAATTAGAAGACAACCTACAAATAAACTCCGTAAAACATGCAAACAGATTAAAAGGAGGTATGCAAATAGAAATAAACACACAAAACATGCTCAGTATCACTAATCATTAGGAAAATGACAATTAAAACTATTAAATACACATTAGGCAAATATTTTAAATGGTGAGATAGCAAGTTTTGGTTTGGATATGTAATGAAGAAAACTGCTCACATAGGCAGGTAGAAATGCAAAAGTATATTACCACTCTGAAAATCATTTTGAAATGTTCTAATATGATTAAACATACACTTACCACATGGCATTGCTATTCCTTCCCAGGTATTTATGTTATTAAATAAAAACTAATATTCACCAAAAAAACCTGTATGCATAAACTTCTGGTGGTTTTATGTTAGGAATCATCAAAATGACTGAAACATATGTAAATGTTCTTTAACTTTCAAATGGATAAAGAAACTGTGGTACATCCATTAAATGAAGTACTCTTTAGGAATAGAAAAGAACAAAACACTGATTCCTGAAAAAATATGAATAAATTTGCATGTATTTCACTGAGTGAAAAAACCATACACAAAGGTTACATATTGTGTGATTGTATTTATATAATATTTCAGAACAAATTAAACTGCAGAACTCGAAATTGATGAGGAGTGTCAGGGTTTGACTACCAAGGGGCATAAGGTATTCGTTTGATACCACTTGATTGTGGTGTTGGTTATTTGACTATATGCATCTGTCAAAACTCACAAAGCTCTATACTAAAGTAGGAAAATGTAATTACGCAAATTCTACCTTCACAGACTCTTGTAAAAATGGTTTATGGAAATTACAATCTCAAGATTATCAGAAGTATGATTAGTGAGATCTTAAAAACAAAACAAAACAAAGCTATTGGATCTGTCTTTTACAAAAGATATACTACCTTTGTAACTTTTCCAAATATCAAAATGTATGTAAGACTTAAATTTTAATGGCCCAAACCATAATGGGCAGAATAATGCTACTCCTCAGAGCCCCACATCCTCATCTTCAGCATTTGTGAATTTGTTCTGCTACAATGGCTGCAGATAGAATTAAGATTGCTAACCACCTGACCTCAAAATAGCGATAATATGCTAAATAATCCCAATGACATCACAGTCCTTAGGGTTTGAAGAGGGAGGCTAAAGAAGAGTCAGCACTAGAGTGATACAATGTAAAAAAGACTCATGTGGCCACTGATGGCTTTGAAGATGGAAGAGAGTCATGGCCCAAGGGGGTAGGATAACCACTAGAAACCAGAAAGGGCAAAAAGTTTGTCCTCTACAATTCTTAGAGCGGAATACAGCTCTGCTTATATCTTGATTTTAGCTCAGGGAGACCCATTTAGACTTCTGACTCTCAGAACTGCATTATAATTTTGTGTTAAGACACTAAGTTTGGGGTAATTTGTTGCAGCACCTATAGATAAGGAACGTACCATCTCTTGTCTATTTCATATTGTGTTTCACAAAGAAAAAAATCAGGAAAATATTCATACTCAGATAATTTTTTAATGCCCTACATTGACAAAAGGCAGATCAATGCACTAAGTATTTTAAAGCTAGGTTGGTATGAGAATAAATGCAAATATTTGATTAAGACTTTTCTATTTATCTCCCTTTAAGATATTATATGAAGTTTAATGATCCCTTGGTAGTTCTGTAACATTAATATAGGAGTTAAATTTAATTCTTTTTTGTGGGTGTTTACAAATTTGTCTTCTCCCTTCTTAAAAAGATCTCTCCTGACACATTTTAAAATAGCAGAAAAGTGCATTTACCTAAAGCCTTAATATTTGTAAATGATATTGAGGCTTTGGCTGTGTCCTCACTCAAATCTCATCTTGAATTTTAACTCCCACAATTCCCATATCCTGTGGGAGGAACTCGGTGCGAGGTGATGGAATTCAGGAGGCAGGTCTTTCCTGTGCTGTTCTCGTGGTAGTAAATCAGTCTCACAAGGTATGATGGTTTTAAAAATGGGAGTTTCTCTGCACAAGCTATTTGCCTGCTGCCATCCACGTAAGATGTGACTTGCTTCTCGCTGCCTTCCACCATGATTGTGAGACCTCCTCAGCTATGTGGAACTGTAAGTCCAATAAATCTCTTTCTTTGGTAAATTGCCCAGTCTCAGATATGTTTTTATCAGCAATGTAAAAGCAGACTAACAGAGATATACTTAGATATGTTTGAATTTTAACTATCAATAAAGATATATTAAATAGACGCTATTTGAATATAAAACAAGTCGGTAAGTATTTTAAGACCAGAAAAGTGTAGTAGATTTCTTCTTATCTAAGTTCACAAATGAAAGATTTTACTGGAGCTAAAGATGAGCTAATTATTAACTTTGGCTAAAATAGAATGCCTTTCCATTTTTAATACCTAATACAACCCTTTTCCTCTTGATTTTCATGCCAATAATACGTAAGATTTATAATCTCTCCCACTCATATGCATATAAATTTTTACTTCCCTGGATTCAACTTGATGTGCTCCTAAATTTCATCTTTTATATAATTTTCTTGTCAGCGTTTGAGTATTTTCTGTCATCACAAGGCTGAGTCATTACCATGGAATTATTTCAATGAAGATGAATAGAGGTGAAGGTCACTGGAGGTGAGCACCAAGAATCCACTGCTAAATGAAACATGGCCTTTATAGTCAAGGACCTTATTAACTAATGAGGGCTATGGAGAAAGAATCAAGTAATTATGGCAGAATACAATTAGTATTGATGGGGAGAATTTAGAGGGCACTACTGAAACATACAGTAGGGGCATGTAAATTAGACAGGAGTTGCATGAAAGGAAAGTGTAAAGGACATGTAAGAATTATCTAGGGAAAGAGTTGGGGGAAGAGGGCTCCAAGAATAAATAATATTTATAAACATATGGAGAGGGGAGACAGCCTAGTGCACTTTGGAAATGGCAGGCATTTCCATGCTAATGGAAAATAAATAACTCAGTCTCTGAATCTGGGATTGATTTCTGGCTGTCTTTGCCAAACTTTTGGACCTTTTCCCCAGCAAGTGTATGGTATGGGAAAATGTGGCATGGAAGGAAAGAAACAGATGGGGGTAATAGGTTTATGTTCTTTTTGTCATATCTGTTGCATAGAAATGACTTTTGCTCTTTGGTTTCTTCTCACATCATTCTGATTTTTTTTTTTTTTTTTTTTTTTTAGCTTTTGGCTAACACCTACATCTCTCCTTTATACCAAATAACAGCATTACCCAGAACATGGAATGCTATATTATGTCTTTTCCTTGAGTTGAAAGGCAAATTATCTGAGCAGCTCAGGTCTACTTTGGGTGAATGTGAGTCCTTCCCAAGTCTTTCAAAACTAATGTTGACCTGCCTTGAAGCAGGTAAGGTAAGAATCTGATGTTTTTTCCTACCTTGCCTATCTGTCCTGTGATGGTTAATTTTAGGTGTCAACTTGATTAGATGGAGGAACACCTAGAGAGTCAGTAAAGCATTATTTCTGGATGTGTCTGTTAGGGTGTTTCCAGAGGAGATTGTGTGTAAGTCTCTGAATTGACTAGAGAAGATTTCCCCTCAATGTGGGTGAACACCATCTAGTCATCTTGTGGCTGGGTAGAACAAAAAGGCAGAGGAAAAGCAAATTCTTTCTTTTCATGCTGAATCTAGGACACACTTCTTTTCCTACCCTTGAACATCAGAACTTTAGGGTCCCTGGCCTTTGGACTCTCAGACCTACACCCATCCACACCAGCTCCACGGGGCTCTCAGGCATTCAGACTCCATCTGAGAGTTACATTCTTGGCTTTCCTGGTTCTGAGGCTTTCAGACTTGGACTGAGCCTAATATGAACCTACATCCTCCAATCTATCTATCTGTCTGTCTGTCTGTCTATCAATCAATCATCTATGCATCTAACCTATCCTATTGGTTGTCTCTCTGGAGAACCCTTTAATTCAGACAAATCCATTTTTCAAAATACATGCATCAGCCTTTAATCAACTACACACAAAAGTGGCACCCTAGGCTTTTTTTTTTTTTCTTCATTTCTTAAAGAGAATCACTCTGTAAGCAGACTACAAAATGACAGCTGTCAAAGATTCACTTGATACATCAATTGAAATAGACTCCCCCTCAACATGCTAACTAGTTATTAGGCAATGTGTGTTGTCAAATCTTCAGAAAGCAATGTACCTGGTTCATTTTCCAAGTAATCTGCTAAAATGCTTTTCAGAAAGTTAAAATTTAATGTTAACCTGTGGTTTTTATGCAGAGGTTATATGAGAAATGTCCAATTGATAAATGTTTTGACATTTTTTTGTCTTATTTTTGCAAAACCACGGTCTAAAACACTGCCCATGATGTCATCCAGTGTTTCTTACGTAAGGATTAACCTACTACGGGTCAGGGCTGAAAGAGAAACTTTTCTCCCTAAATGATATGTTACAGTTTCTTCAATCTGACAAAATAAACTATATAATCCAATATGCAAATGTTTGTTTTGGGTTTTGTTTTGTTTTTAATCAAGTTTCCAGGCAGCTTGGAACCAATTTCAAGTCTTAGTGGTAGATACCAGCTTAATGTAGTTTAATGGTACGATAATTTTATGTTATTTTAATTTGGGCTTTAATATTATTCTTTAAAATATATCATTCTATTTGATGCATTGATATTTATAGTCCATTTCAAATATTATTTCACATTTGGAAAGACATTTTCACAATAAATTACCCAAGTTTTCTTATAACGATCATATGGCATTTTTCTCTATTGTACATAGAAATAATTGAGTTCAGATAGGTTAAGAAAGTGTATCAGATTTCTTTACATAAAGAAGTTACATAAGTGATATTAAAATTCAGTTCTTTCCTACCAAATTTAATCCTCTATTACATAATTACCTAATTAAACATTTACCATTTAATACAGTAAAAAATGCATAGTTATGTACAAAATATCTTTTTATATTTCTAATTACATATATAAGGTGAAGTTATTAATATGAGAAAATATTATACTGTATAGTACGGTCCAAAAATAGCCTTTATTCTTTTGCCATATACTATCATTACCTAGTCTGTAATGTTTATATTATGGTGTAAAAAATCTCAGATATCACAAGCCTTATGTTGCAAAGATAACATGTTTTAAATGAAGGCTATGTGTTACAGTCAATTATTCAGTACTTCCACCTCTTGCTGAATAAATGTACAAAGAATTTATAATAAGCATATACACTGCAGTACACACAAAACTATTCACTTCAAAAATTAAGTCAGAGAATCTCCACATTTATACAATGAAAAATTTAAGCTGCCAATAAGGAGAGTTGTAAAATATTTGAAATCCTGCTTTGTAGTTTTATTAGAGATGATTTCATCCAGTGAGATTTGAAAGCAAAGCACTGGAAACTTATGATGTGGCTTTTACTAAGATGTATGTAAGTTTATAACATGATGTCACTAGAAACAGATTCATTCTGTTTATATAACAAATGGTTAACTCTGGTCTGCTACCCCTATTGTATCCTGCTGTAACTGGTAATTGTATTATCCCCCAAATTACCTATTTTTGGAAATGGCCATGCCTATTTATTCCTATAAACAAGATAACCTTTCTCTAGCTCTACACATGTCATTTTATGCAGTTCCACTCAGTATGCCCCTTACCTAAGTTCATGTTTCTGTCTCAGAGTCTTATAGATATGAGAACACCTGGGAATAGACCTGGTGGCCTTCAGTCCACACCAAGGCAAGCACATTGTCTAGAATGTCATGTGTCACATAGCCACGGACCCCTGAGATTCTGTCACTTATATCATATTTTCTGGCATTTCTATGGGGAACTATTTAAATTATGTGACTACCTATTCAACTAGCTAATAATGCTCTATTTTCAAATATCAACAATAAGACTCCTTTCAATATGAAGAATAATTTTCCAAGCAAGGGTACACGGTAATAGTGTCTGTTTAAAAAAGTTTTTTAACATATTCTGTTTTTCTTTTTTGCTGAAACTAGCTTGATTTTTACAAACAGAACACAAAATTAGTCAATGAAATGACTTGTATTTAACCAGTTTTTCAATTTAAACAATTTGATAAATTTTGCTGAGAATGTCTATTGACTCATGAGATAAATTAGAAACAAATGGTCTGTTCTTTAGTTGTACTTAAAACTATCATATTCTGCCATGACAGAGTGGCATCAGAATTCATTGTTTTTAGCCTCATCCATCTTACCGCAAATATATTGTAAAATACTTAGTTCAGAAAGGAAATATTTATACTCTACCTTTCTGCACTACGATGTTTATTGGTTTACATTTTTCTAAATGCTAGTCAACATTGGTCTAGTTTTCTATATTTAAGGCTTCAATTTATTTTTTATAGTTTTTTTTTTTGCTTACTATGTTAAAGTATCATTGATATATTTAAAATACTTAATCTGTTTCTTCTGTTTAGGTAATAGTGTTCTTTCCTTAAGTGAAAGCTAGATGACAAAAATGTGTGTACATATCAAATAAAGAAATAGTTACCCTATGTTTGAACATCTCAAGAACTTCTAAATTTCATTCTACCCATCTACCACAACTACCTGTTTTAGATTAAAAGCTCATGAAGGGCAGGGATTAGTTATCTTTTGAGCAAAGCTCCTATCATTTTGCATAAGAAAAAAAAATACTTGACATTCAGTTTTGAGTAGGTTTGATCATGTGGCTACTGGGAGTGCAAACTGGCTGGAGGTTGTGATGAGCATGGTAGTAATCCTAGAAGATTTTCTTTCCTCTGAATAATGTAGAAAACACTAAACTTTCTTTATACACGGTAAAATGCACTATTAATATTTCTTTCCTACAAAGAGAAATTGAAGTGATTAAATCCAATCAACTTTCATTTACTACAAAGTTTCAATGTACTTCCTACTAACCAGGTTTAGCTTACTGTAATAAAAACCCTTTATTGAACCCCATTACAATGAAAGTCTGCCAGTCAACCAATCAGCTTTATCGAAAGTTTCAGATGCTAAAGTTCGATGCTGATTTCGATGGACGACAGATAAAGGCAATACATATAATTAGTGTGATTAACATCTGAAAATGTTGAAAACATTAATTGCATTGATTTGAAATAAAAGTCTGACACCATAAGACATTCACAAGGTAGTAGTTTTGTATTCTGTGGCAAGGTAAATTTATTCTAAACATCCCAAGTGGAAGGATGTCTATCTAGAATAAGTATGGAGGAATAAAAAGGAAAAAAGAAAAACAAATATATTGAGCTGACATCAAAAATAATTTTAGCAACCACATTACCAACTGAAAAATGCAAATACACAATGAGATATCATTCCTATCAAATTGTCAAAGTGGTGTTGGTTTATAAAACAAACTCAGTGTTAGCAGTTATAATGGAATCAAACACTTTTTCTCAATTTTTTTTTTTGGTGTAAAGATGGTTATTGCCATTATAAAAACAACTGGCAACACTTATTTATATAGTTACTTATTTGCTATTTGTGCTTACCATAAAGTTATTTTTAAAACTTGACTTAATAATTAACTGGCAATTTATCTTAATAAAATAATCTTATATTCACATCATGTATTATGTATAAATATATTAATCATAGCATTATTACTTATGATACAGGAGGTAAGAAGAAATTAGGCAGATAGCGAGCATAGGGGAGCCCTCAATAAGGTTTTGCTTTTAATGAAAGCCAGCCCCCAAGTTATTTTCGTTTTTACCAAAGAGCAGTCTGTAAAATTAAGCTGCAGACACAGACAAGCAAGCTGGAAGCTCACAAGCATGAATGCTGGCATTTTTGCCAGTAGTAAAAGGTTACCTGGAACTGGGCATGTTCAAAAAGACGGTTCCAAGTTCCCAACTCGGCCAGCAAGCCTGGAGTAAGCAGCAGAAAACCCGGAACCAGCCAACCGGTAAGACAGCTTGCTTATGAGTGTGGCCGGCCCGCCTTCCCTCCCTGCTATGTAAACGTCACATCTGCTCCAACCAATCTGTGGGCCCTATGTAAATCTGACTCCGCCTCCTCAAACCAGCCTATAAAATCTGGTGCATTCTGACTCCACCTCCTCAAACCGGCCTATAAAATCTGGTGCATTCTGACTCCGCCTCCTCAAACTGGCCTATAAAATCTGGTGCATTCTGGGGTGGCCGGAATTCTTATTGGAAGCCCCTCTCTCTCATTAGGGAGAGAGCTGTTCTGCTTTCTATTTCTTTCACCTGTTTACCTCTGCTCCTCAACTCATTCCTTCTGTGTGTGTCCCGGACCTTAATCTTCTCAGCCTGAGATAAGAACCATGGGTATTTACCCCAGACAACAATGCTGCTTCACTTTATATAATAATTACAGATCAGGAGTGTGGGGAGAGTACATTTTCTATGATATAGGAAGTGCTTAATAAATTATGGAATAACCAAATATTGGAATATGTGGGAAAATTTATGTTTTTGAAGAATAATAATATAGGACCTGTTCATATTATCTTAAGCAAAAAGCTTTGTCAGCAAATGTACATTCAATATGATATCCTTTTTATTAATAGGCATGTTTTACATTTGTATTTGTTATATATATTTATAGAAAAAACTGGTTATATATCAACTACATCAGCAGTGAGAGCTGCAATCAAAGTTATGTTGGTATTTAAATATTTGTGAATTCCATACTTGCATAAAAATATAATGTGTATGATTAAGTAAAATATAATTAGCTCATTTTATCTTATAAATTAGTTAAAATAAACAATTAATTTTGAGCAGAGTAAATATGTTTCTCATTTATTTTCTTCTATCTGAAATGACTGCTGTGTCTTCAAACTAATTGTAAAACCTTCACAAATTCCAAATCCTTGGAATTACCTTTAACTGCCCCCTTTCTAGTCCACTTAAAATACTATTATGCAACTTGAACTTTTAAAAAATCAATTATTTCTCATTTATTTAAGAAAATATTTATTTGTGGTCACTATTGGCCAGAGATGGTTCTTTTTTACTGACACCCATCAGATAACTGCATCATAACTGAATGCCTGGACCACTGCAGTAACCATAACTACTTTTCCGGTATTCAGTATTTTGCAATCCATTTGGCAAGAATCTGCATTGGAACTGAGAGAAACCCACTTCAATCTGTATTATAAACAACAACAACAAAACGTGGTTGGGAGATTCTTGTTTCCCAAGGGGAGTGTTCTAGTAATCTATTTATTGTCTTTTATCTCTAAATCCATAATTCTGCCTGCCTGTTCGTCAAAATGGACCCCGACCTTTTCAATATTTTTCCTTGCCAGCTAGCGTGATGCTTTGTCAGTAGAGGGCGCTGGAGGGACACCGCAGGAGTGAAGGTGTTTCGTTTGCAAGACTCCTGTGTTTGTTCTCTGTACTCCTGGGCTGGGCAGTCATCCCAGCGTCCAGGTCCTGCTGTGGTGTGTCTCCTCCATGCACGAACACTACAGCCCACGAAGCGTCTCTGGCTTCAGGTTCCTGCAGCACGCAGGGGTTACCAGTTTTCCTTGACACCATCCACACTTTTCCACTAATGATTTCCCAGCAAAGGACCTCAGGTGAGACATCCTATGAACAGATTTCTCTAGTATCTACCTAAGGGTATTAGTTCTCACACAGCTACTAAGAAATAACTGAGACTGGTTAATTTATGAAGAAAAGAGGTTAATTTACTCACAGTTCCACAGGCTTACAAAGAAGCATTGCAGAGAGGCCTGAGGAAACTTAAAATTATGGCGGAAGCTGAAGGGCAAGCAGGCACTTCTTACCACGATCAAGCAGGAGAGAGAGAAAGAGCGCATGCAAAAAGGGAAGTGCAACACACTTTTACACCATTGTATCTAGTGAGATCTCACTCACTGTCACGAGAACAGCCGGGGGAAATCTGTGCCCTGATTCACTCACCTCCCATCAGGCCCCTCCTCCAATTCGACATGAGATTTGGGTGGGGACATAAATCCAAACCATATCAGAGTAGTTTTTGGCAAGATCAAGAGGACAGATGTCCAGAAAGTACCACAGGAGTGGTACCACGACTTCTCTGCTATCCAGTGAGCCAAAGCTGTGTCGTATCCAGAAAGTTCTGAAATTCAGTCCTGAGGTGGAAGAATGGGAAGCCCTTCTTTGAGTGATCTGCCTCATCCTAAGACAGTAACTGTTCCTCTACCTACTATTTCTGTATGTTTTGAGTTTTCTCTACTTCGTAATAGCCAAGAGTCCTCCACCCTGCAGCAGAAGGTGACTGAGGCTTGGCATCTCCCAGTCACTCACCCTGCAGTAAGGAAGAAACCAGAACTAGCATTCCTAGATCTTTAATCAAGAAGCTGAAAGTGACCCACAATGGTTCCTCCCTTTACTGGATGTACCAGCAGAGATTACAGAACGTCCAAGAGAAATAGGCTAGTGAAAAACCTACTAGGAGAGCAACTCTCTGTCCTGTGGGCATAGTATCTCCAACCCCCTCCCCATAGACACTGGGTGAAACAGAAAAGCTTTTTTGTTTCTGCAGGTAATATCAGAAGGCATGAATCAGAAGCTTTAACAGATGAACCCCTGCCTCTTCAAAAAGAACAACAAAAAGAGAAGGCAAAAGATCAACAACAACAACAACAACAACCACTTTTGCAAGAGCTCAGAAGGTCAAACTGTTATCAAAACAACATCCCACAAAGTAAGCCAGAACCTACACAGTAAGCCTAAACCAGGTGGACTGACAACAAATCTTCATAGTATATGCAGCAAAAATGATAAAGTTGATGGAAAAATGGACAAATCCACAAATTATAGCTGGATGTTTCAATACCACATTCGCAGCAATTAAAATAATTAGGGGACAGAAAATTTGCAAAATATGAAATACTGAAGAATATTATCAAACATTGGGACCTCACTGGCACATATGGAGCACTTCACAAAACGAAATTCAGACACACATTATTTTCAAGTGTCCATGGAACCTTCATCATATAGAGCACTTCCTGGTCCTAACATAAACCTTAACAAGGGTAAATGGTTTAAACACAAAAAATGTTTCTTGTCTATACTGAATCAAACTAGAAATCCATATTAGAAAGGAGGGAAATTTCCAAACGCTTGAAAACTAAACAATATATTTCTTAACTATCTATAGGATGAAAAATTCTCAAAAATTAAATATATACATATATATTCAAAAAACTAAGAAATAAAAATGAAGTTATCACATCAGCTTGAAAGCAGTGATACCAGAGAAACTTACAGCATCACACACTTGCTATAGCAAAGAAGAAAGTATCAAATGAATAATCTGTTTCTACTTCTAGAAAACAGAAAAGAAGGTAAACAAAACCCCCCAAAAGCAGAAAAAAAAGAAGTCAATGAAACTTAAGGCAGAAAAAGAAATAGAGAAAAAATCAATAAAAGCAAAAGCTTATTGTTTGAAAAAAATTTAAACCATTCAAGATTTACAAAGACAAAAACGAGAGAAGGCACAAATCATCAACATCAGAAATGAAACAGCATATCACTATAGGTAGTTTAGTTTTTAGAATAATAAGATATTAACATAAATATATGTATGCTCATAAATTTGTATATATAAAAAATAAAATAACTCAAAAAACTACATACTACCAAAAGTAAAACAAGATAAAATAAAGAAACAAAATAGATCCATAATTTTAAATAAAAGTGTATAATGAATAATATCCTGAAAGAAAATACCTTGGCCCAGGTGGTAGTATACCACCTTTGAATCACAGAAGAGGAGAAGGCACTTTCTAATTTGTCTTATGAGGTCAGTATTACTATGATAACAAATCTAGACAAAGTCAGTGAAACAAAACAAAACAAATAAGCCACAAACAAACTTCCTGGGTCCAATCTCTCATGAACTTAGATCCAAAATTTTTCAGCAACATATTAACAAACAAAGTCTAACAACATATCAAAAGAATTTTGCTCCATGGCTTAGCAGAATTTATTCTAGATATATTCCAGCTGGTTCAATTTTCAAAAATTAATTAACAAAAACAAATTATATAATCATATTAATACATGCAGAAAAATACTTAATGATGTCCAACATCCATTTGTGATACAATCTCTCAGCAAACTGCAAATAGGAGAAACTTCTTCATCTTAAAAACAAACAAACACAAAAACTACACCTGTCATCAGGATGGTGAAAGATTACATTTTATTTCCTAAGATCATAACAAGAAAAGCATCTTAAACTACTCTTAGTCATTTTAGTCCTAAATTCCAGTTAGCAAAGTAAGGCAAGAAAATCTGTGGGTAGGAGCGGAAAGACATGGCACAAGAGAAACTGTGGTAGAACAGTTATGTATCTTCATGTATTGGTAGTGACCCAAAGCCACATATATGGTGAAATTGTATAAAACTCTATAGATACGCATGTGCCCATGTACACACACACACACACACACACACACACAAATGGATACATGTATAACTGGTTAAATCTGAAGAAGTTAACACCTATTGTCAATCTCTTGGCTTTGATATTGTATGGTATAGTTACATAAGAGATGACATTGTAAGAGTTAGGACGAAAGGTGTAGGAGACCTCTTTGTACACCTCTATGGCATTTCCTGTGAATCAATAATTATTTCAGAAGAAAAGCTAATGTAGTTCACCTCATAAACAAAAAAAGAGCATATTATGATTTCAAGAGATGAAGCAAAATAATTTCAGAACATTTAAAATCAATTAAAGATTTTTCTTAAGTGAAAAATAGAAAAAGAAGGAAGTGTTCTCGATCTGGTAATAGAAGTCGGCAAGAAATACACAGAAAACATTTTACCAAAGGGTAAAATATTGAACATTTTTCACTGATTTTAGGAACAAGAACGGATAACTACTTGATCACTCTAGTTAACTTTGAACTGGTCATTCTAGCCAATGTAATAAGGTAAATAATTTAAAAGAGTGAGAAATATAAATAAATAAAATTATTTATTTCAGATGACATAACTTTGTTCATAGAAAGTAGAGAAAATATACAAACTATTAAAATTTATGTGTATTTCTAACACAAAGCCAATATCACTGTTTTGCAGTTTCCTATATTAGCAACAATTGATAAATGAAATTTTAAAAGGCACACCAGTTGCAAGAACATAAATCATTAAGGAAAACTCTAGGAAGAAAATTAATGAAAGATGTTCATATTCTTTCTCAGAAAATATTAAATCATTGATGAAAGAAGAAAACTGACCTAAATAATTAGAGAGGATATTATCTGTTCCCAGATTAGAAAACTCAATGTTGAAAAGATGAAAGTTTCTGCAAAATTGCTTAATATTAGGTTGATGTAAAAGTAATCATGATTTGCATTGTTGAAATTTTCTGTTTGATACTGGAATACATTCTTAAATAAATGTGTTTATGTTATACATCATTTAAATATGCATTTATCAATTTATTTTTTCTTGATAATGACTTGTTACCTGCTCTTTATTTTATATTGATTTTAAACTATGGAAATGATTTTAGACAAAAAGCAAATTTGTGCCATTTTCCTAGTTGAGTTCAAAATGTGTCATAAAGCAATAGAGACAACTCACAACATCAACAACACATTTGGTCCAGGAACTGCTGATAAACATTCAGTTCAGGGGTGGTTCAAGAAATGTGGGAAAGGCACTGAGAGCCTTGACGGTGAGGACCTTGGTGGCTAGTCATCAGAATTTGGGAATCACCAATTGAGCTCACTCTTCGAAGCTGATTCTCTTACAACTACACGGGAAGTTGCTGAAAGACTCAACCTTGACCGTTCTACGGTTATTTGACATTTGAAGCAAATTGGAGAGGTCAAAATGCTTGATAAGTGGATTCCTCATAAGCTGAGCAAATTTTTTTTTAAAGTGTCATTTTGAAGTGTCCTCTTATTCTACACAGCAACAATGAACTACTGCTCAATTGGATTGTAATGTGTGATGAAAAGTGGATTTCATCAGTGACGACCAGCTCAGCGGATGGACTGAGAAGTGGCAAAGCACTTCTCAAAGCGACACTCGCACCACAAAAAAAAAAAAAAAAAAGAAAGAAAGAAAAAAAAAAAAAAAAAAAAAAACACGAAACAAGCAAACAAAAAAAACATGATGGACAATATTTGGTGATCTGCTGCCTGTCGGAGCTGCTACGGCTTTCTGAATCCCAGTGAAAGAAGTATGCTCAGCAGAGAAGTATGCTCAGCAAATCGATGAGATGCAACAAAAACTGCAATGCCTGCAGCCGGCATTGGTCAAAAGAAAGGGTCCAGTTCTTCTCCGGACAGCACCTGACTACACATTGGACAACGGTGCTTCAAGAGTTGAATGAATTGAGCTATAAAGTTTTGCCTCATCCATCATATTTCCCTTACCTCTTGCCAACTGACAACCACTTCTTCAAGCACCTCAACAACTTTTTGGAGGAAAAACACTTCTACAACCAGCAAGATCCAGAAAATGCTTTCCAAGAGTTCCTAGAATCTCAAAGCACAAATTTTCATGTCACAGGAATAAACAAACATATTTCTCATTGACAATAATCTGTTGATTGTAATTGTTCTCATTTTGATTAATAAAGATGTGCTTGAGCCTCGTTATAATGACTTAAAAGTCACAGTTCAAAAATGCAATTACTTTTGCATCAATCTAACAGATCTGTGCTTCTATTTCTAGTGATATATCAAAACGATGCATATACATGTACACCAAAAGGCAGGTGTAAGAATGGCTTTTTGCAGTGGTAATAAAGAACAATGCAAAATTATTGTAGAGTATCAGAGACATAATATTAAGAGAAAAAAGCCAGATGCAAAACAATGTATAATTTGTGAACTTATTTATATATGCTTCAAAAATCAAATGAGGGGTTAGGTTTGAGAGTAATAACTGAGGGAAAGCAGAAGTAGAATTCTGAGCTTCAGGGATGCTGTTCTATATCTTGACCTTGATCTCAGTTGCATAGCTGCCCTCACTTTGTAAAAATCCCTCAGGGCATGCTTTTGAGATTTGTTTAGTTTTCTGTTATTATTATTATTATTATTATTATTATTATTATTATCCTTTAAGTTCTGGGGTGCATGTGCAGATCAGCAGGATTTTTACATAGGTATACACATGCTATGATGGTTTGCTGCAACCATCCCACGTCATCTACATTAGGTATTTCTCTTAATGTTATCCCTCCCTAATCCCCCCACTCCCTGCCATCCTTCCCCTAGCTCCTCCACTCCCAAACAGGCTCGGCTGTGTGATGTTCCCTGTGTCCATGTGTTCTCATTATTAAACACCCACTTACGAGCGAGAACATATGGTGTTCAGTTTTCTGTTCTTGTGTCGGTTTGCTGAGAATGATGGTTTCCAGCCTCATCCATGTCCCTTCAAAGGACATGAACTCATGCTTTTTTGTGGCTGCATAGTATTCCATGGCTACAATCTTAAAAAACATTTCATTGTGTTAGAACACATACAGTCTATCATGGATACACAAATGCCCATCAATGATAGACTGTGTGTATGTTCTAACATAATAAAACTTTTAAAAAAAGATTGTAGCCACTTTTACCATTTAAAATTATGGTAAGCAAAAAAGGAAACAACATTTCAAAATTTGTTTGTTAGCTTAAGTTGTAGTTGTTGTAAGTAATCATGTAATTATTCAGATAACACATTCCTGAGTCTTTGGATATAAACTTAGAGATTCAGTAAAGGATTTATTTGGTGCATCTAACATAGAAAAGAAAATGGAATTCCATGAAGAAGCCCAAGGAGAGGTAATGCATGAAATAGAGAGGCTAGGAGCCTAAAAAAAATAAAATAAATGGAAATATAAATCTGTCCTACAGACTCAAAATATAGATAAAATTCTATAAGCAATGTCTGATGTGCATATGTCATTGTGTGAGCATACATGTGTGTAAAACCAGGGGAGGGAGATTTGGTCTACTTCTAGAAAAATAGTAGCTGTGAACACGGAAACCATATGTTGAAAGACAATCTTTGAGTTATTAAAAGCTTATTTTGGACTTACACATAAATTTTAAATGTAAATTTACACAGATGGCTTATAATTGAACAGTTGACACCTATAATTTTGAGGAGAGGCAATCGTCTTTGCTCAGTGTTGTGTATACATTCCTACCACAGGGCCTGACATATGGTGGCACCCATAAATATTCCTTAAGTCAAAATAATACTGACTAAATCCACTGAAATAAAAATACTAGCAGTAGTAACTTACACACTACAGTTTCTACATAATAGGAAACCTGCTTTATATACAGTGATTGATTGATTGAATCACCATTACAATTGCTTAGCTGTAATTCCACAGTTAGTTATCATGGCTTAGATTCAAATAAGAAGTGGGGCCGTGCATGGTGGGCTCACACCTGTAATTCCAGCACATTGGGAGGCCAAGGCAGGGGGATCACTTGAGATCAGAATTTCAAGACCAGCCTGGCCAACATGGTGAAACCCTGTCTCTACCAAAAAATAAAAAATTAGCTGGGTGTGATGGTGCATACCTGGAATCCCAGCTACTCAGGAGGCTGAGGCAGCAGAATAGTTTGAACCTGGGAGGCAGAGGTTCCAGTGAGCCGAGATGGTACCATTGCACTTCAGCCTGACAACAGAGGAAGACTCCATCTCAAAGAAAGAAAAAAAAAAAAAAGTGGAAATGCAGCCTCAAACCCAGGAGAGATGTGGAAAACGTATGCCAAAAGCAGGAGTCCCTCAATAAACTGAGAGGGCTATTGCCACTGAAGGGCTATAAGCCTTCTTTTCTTCTTCTTTTTTTAATTGTACTTTAGGTTCTGGGGTACATGTGCAGATCATGCAGGGTTGTTGTATAGGTACATACATAGCAAGGTGGCTTGCTGCCTCCTTCCCCCTTCATCTATGGGCTCCAATGAGATGATACTTTAGTTGTTATTTACATTACTTCAGTTGTGTTTTAGGGAGTATTGACCTTCAGAATAATCGTAACTTTCATGCATCTGGAAGATGTTCCCTCACAAAGATCAGAACTTCTTCTAATAAACTTTTTCATTATTTACTGTTTTCAATTTTAAAATGAAACCTTTATGTCATGGACAATTTACTGTTTCATTGTTTAAAGATGTTAATGTTTGGTTCTAAACTATTAACCAATTTTATCTCTCTCGTTTATTTAATAACTAATTCCCCCTCTCTCAGTCACAGTCATTTTTTTTAGTTTTTGAGACCACTCTTGTCACGCAGGCTGGTGTGCAATGACATGATCTGGGCTCACTACAACCTCTGCTTCCCATGTTAAAGTGATTCTCCTGCCTCAGACTCCTGAGTAGCTGCGATTACAGGTATGCACCACCATCCCTGGCTAATTTTTCTGTTTTTAGTACAAACAGGGTTTCACCATGTTGGTCAGGCTGGTCTCGAACTCTCAACCTCTTGATCCACCTTGCCTCAGCTTCCCAAAGGACTGAGATTACAGGCATGAGCCACTGTGCCCAGGCTGTCACAGTGCTTTTAAAGGACATCTTGGCCTTACATTGAATTATTATCACAGACATATGGTTTCTTTATACATTTTTTCATTATTGTGTTGTCTTGATTTTCTATACCTATACTAATTCCACACAAATTATTGTTCTTGTGATAATTAGTGTACACTATTAAAATTTTCCCTTTTTTATTTAAATGAGAATACTTTGTAAACTTTTTATTATCACTAGCATTTTCATTTGAATTGCTTTACATTTGTAAGTTTATTTTTGGAGAGAACAAATCACTTTAATAAAGATACACCTTATAGAATTCAGATTATTTGTCAATGTCTATTTTTAATGAATATTGATGTAAAGTAATTCAAATAATAGAAGGCATTCATTTTTATATTCATCTAAAACTGTCACATCTAGACTAATATATTTTACCAGAATTAATGAGCTGTTGGAATGTCAGAAAACTAACAGGGAATAAATATAAAACCTTAATGTCCTGTCAGTTAATTGTTAAAGGGACAGATGCTATAGGTAATTTAATTGTGCTTAGCACCCAGCAGCAGTCTCATGAATGTCATGACCCTTGGAACCACCTGCCTATGCTGATAAATCAAGCGATAACCCTTAACAAACTAAAGATGCTAGAATTAAATGTTACCTTGGATAATCATTTATAGCATCCAATATAAAGTAGAGTCACTCTGAGTAAAAACTACCTTCTACTTTTTCTCCCACTAGGAAATGAATACTAATAATAATAATAGTGACAGCAGCTAGCACTTTCCTAGTAATTAATATGTGCAAAGAATTTCACTTATGGCAACTCACTTAATCATCAACACAACTCCAGTAGATAGACATTATTAATATGTTCACTTTACATTTAAGAAACTGAGATATAGGTCAACTGGACACCTTCAACTTGTACCTATTCATCAGTTTATTTCTAATGTACATAATAAAGCACATCTTTGACACTGTTCTGCCACCCTTAACTCAAACTTAAAGAAACTTTTAAAAACAAATAATGTGCAAACATGTATTTGCATTTAAAAATGATGCAATATGGACTGAACTTGAAGTTAGGTCTTTCATATGCAAACTATTTTTCATGACAAAGGAGAGAATTAATTGTTACACTAGTATATCCAGAAATTTATTTAATAGGGGAAAGAAATACCAAGGATGAAAAAGTAACATTACATGAAATAGTAACATTACAATAAGGTTCAGTATTCTGCTTGTCAGCAGATAAGATTAGCACCAGGGACTATGGTAGCTGTGAATTGGGGGCAGACACAGAAGGAATTGCTCTAGCACTAAAGGTGAAAGGGATGCAGGGGCAGTGAGTTGAAAAATCCTTTAAACTTTCTAGTTGTGTTTCCATGGATTTATGCTAAAACTCAGGGTCATCGTTTAGTGTATATTATGTAAATTTGTGCATATTGAAATATTTCCCTATGTGAAAGCTCAATTATGCTAAAATATGTCTTACTTTATTACTTGATCATGTTGGCTATGCAGAAAGACAGAAAAACAATAATTTCATATCTATGGAAGGTCTGACACAGAAAAGCTTTTATTATGTCACCATAAAAATTATAAAATGGCCAGGCAGAAAGAGGCATAGTGAAGTAGAGAATGGAACAAGGCCAGAAAGCCCATTTAAGATCACAGTGATCATGAAAGTTCTTGCAACACCACCTAATATTCTTTCTTGGAAACACTTACCAAATTGTATTTCAAAACTACTTGTTCTTGTTACTTATACTGTGATCCTACTAACATTTTCCTCAAGCCACTAAATATTCTCTACAAAAAGAAATTCCTTTGGCTTATTTTGCAAAGGCATATTTGGTGTTTGTCATTTTCTAAGCTCAGCCAGTGATGCTGTGAACTTCTGTTTGACACGAAATCAGCCTTGCTGCCTATCTTCTTTTTTACATTCTAAATGCATTCTCTTTTAGAGCTACTTATTCCTAAGAATCATAAATTTATTCAATGGAGTATATGTAGTTTGCAATACTTTTACATTATGTGTATTCATCTCTTTCCACTTACCAATGTGATCATGTGATTTTAACAAATGAAGATAATAGTTTCTACTTTGACTGTGCTTTAAGAAGGTTACTCATAGCAGAGGTGACCTATTTAAGGTTGTACTCAATAAGTTATGGGCTATTCTAAATGATCTGCTGTTTATGTGTTGGATGGAAAAAAGAAAAGATGGGTTTTGAAGGGAAGCTAATTAGTTTAATTAAGCTTAAAAAAACTCTCTACAAATATGAAATATTAGTATTGAAAATAAACTTAGGTACCACTATCTTTTAATACTAAAAATCGAGGCTGATTTAAATGACAAGTTAGTGTCTCAAAAATACTGATTAGTAGTGCTCGCTTTGGCAGCACATACACTAAAAAAAATTGGAATGATACAGAGAAGATTAGCATGGCCCCTAAAAATTTTTTTAAAAAAATTATCAGTGGTAGATTAATGTTGAATTAGAAATCAACATGATAGTCAGGTGTAGGTAGATCCAGAAAATAATAATAATAATTGGTTCATTGGGTTTTATGTTAGAAGAAAAAGAGAGAAAAAGTCAGAGGGATAGATTTGGGTGTTGTCCATATATATGTGATATGCTAAAGGAAGATATATAATAAATGTTCATGGTATACAAAATGAGCACATCACACAACTTAGTCTAATGACAGATATAGGGGACATAAAAACAGATGGAACCAACAGCAATGATGGATATCTCAACTGGAAATTATTTGCAAATAATATTAACAGTCTTAAGAGTGAAAATGAATTGAGACTAGTATAATGTTGCTTTAACTCAATAAGGACTGAGTTATTTCAATAATGATAATCCATACAACCAATGAGCATTTGTTATACATTTTATGTTACCTCCGAAAGAAAGTTATACACATACTATAGACTTTGTCAAAAGTTTCCACAAGTCATTTGACAAGATCTATGCAATAATAAGGCGTATTTTGAAAAGGATGATGGTTCAAGAACAAGAACCTCCTTTAATTTAATATTTGGAGATAACATAATCACAAATGAACCAAAAATCACCAGTGAAAGAAATGTGGGCATTATTTAAGATACTCAGTGTTCCTGAATAGGAAGATTATGAATGCCTCCATATTTTGGAAATGTGAAACAAAGAACAAACAGAATAAAGAGCCATAATAGAGCAATGACAAATTTTTGAAAATTACCTCGTGAAAACCAAGATCTAAAAAAAGTTAAGTCTTGGGGAAAATGTTCAAGATATTCTAATCACATATTCTGTACTTATTTGGGGGATACCATGTGTCAAGTGGGATTATAAAAACCAAGGCATCAGGATAAATTCCCCACTGGACCTCAAGTGCTGTTATTCTTTAAAATAGATTACATGAAGAACGTATTAGTGTTCAGAATGTTAAGTTACATATAAGAAAGATTAACATCATGTAAATTTGGAAAAAACTGAAAAATATTTCCTATTAATTTTTGTTTTATATTTCAATTTATTATACAGCCAATTTTGGTGTATACATCTATGAATCCTAACACACGCAGATTGCTGTGTAATCATTACTACAGTCAAAATATAGGACAGATTCATCACCATCAAAAAACTCTCTTGTGCTACGTCTTTGTACCTAACCTCCCCCCCATGCCATCCCTGTGAATTATGCATGAATCTGTTTTCACCTTAGTTTTGTCCTTTTAAGATGTCATATAAAAGCCATCATATAGTAAATAAACTGCCAGACTGATTTATTTTACCTAACATAATGTCGATAGCTTTTAAAAAAAATTGTTGAATACCATTTCACTGTGATAATATACCACAGTGTGTCTATCCATTCTCTTGCTGAAGGATATTTGAGTTGACTCTGGTTTTTGGCAATTGCGAATAGAGCTGCTGTAAATATCTATATAAGCTTCATTGTGTAAACATGTTTTTTGTTTAACTTGGGCAATCACCTAGGAGTGAGATTGTTGGACCATATGGTAGTTGCATGTTTAACTTGGTAGGAACAGCCAAATTCTTTTTTTTTTTTTTTTTTTTTTTTACCATGGTTGTAATGTTTTGTGCTCCTAGCAGGAGAAGTATAAAAGTTCCAGTAGGTTTGTATTCATTCTAACACTTGGTATTGTCTGTATTTTTTATTTTAGTCACTGTAATTATTATGACTTATGATTTATAAAAGCCTGTAATGTGAAAATATATATGGTCAATTCTTAATGTGTAATATTGAAGACTTTCTTCCCAAAATATATTTACCTATAAAACTTTAGTGTGATTTAGGTAGCTGATAGATTTACTGATTCAGTTAGCAGCTCACAGATTAGGTGAGCAATGAAACCACAGCTGAGAATAAGGAGATAGAATCATAAGGGCCTCTGGAAAGGATATGAGAAAATAAAGCACATTTTCCTAGTCTGCAATGCATGCCTCCCTGGAGTGGCAGGATGATCTTTGAATTACATTCAGTAACCTTTATAGAAAGAAAACGTATGGCAACAGCCATGTATGATTGGAAACAATTTTCTTCTTTCTACCTATGACAGGAGAAAGATGAGCTCCAAAATCAATGAGTTATTAACATACTCTAATCCCTTTGGGGGGGGTAGAGAAGGAAAAGATATTAGTTATACAATAGACTAATGGGTTTGTGAGCGTGTTGAAAACAAAACAGGAAACAAGTGACCTCAGAACCAAAATCAGCCATGACAAAATTAGCAGATTTTTCTTTTTTTCATAGGATTATCGATCAAAACCTAAAGGATCATATAGTATTAAAAATTCCTAACTTCAGGCAAATATATGACAAAATATCTAGACACAATATTAAAAAACAGGTTGCAAATGAATTCAGAAATGATTAAAATAGTTTAACCAAAGAATGCTGATTAAAGGATTCATAACAGTCTTAAGAAATCTGAAGAGATTTGGGAAATACTGTTTTCTCGTTATGAGGTATATATGGTCAGGAATGTAATAAATACTTGGAAACAGAAGAATTGCTGTGGTTCACTTTCTCCTCTTCTTTTGCTCAATTTTCTACTCCCACCATGGTTTGCTTTTCTGGTGTATGCATTATCTGACTTGGAATTTTTCCAAAACTAAATACAAGCATAGACACAAAATCCAAAGCGAAAGTTAGAAGAAAAGAGCTACTGTAGTTAATAGACATAGATCATCATAAATAATGGTTTCCCTCCAGACTCTCCTTCTCTCTAGCCCATGATCAGGCAATTAGTATTGTTATATAGTCATCTGGGCTTAGATGCCACCTCATTTAGGCACCCTACTACTGAAGTGAATGATCTTCTGTGTACATATGGACTCCTAAGTTTTATTTAGCGTCCTGCCTCCAGATGTTTTCAGATAATTAGTCCCATAACCTTACATTTGTGAATATTATGCCCCATTAACCAAATTTCCAAAGACAGATTTCGTATTAAGACCAACACAAAATTGCATGTTCTGTAAGTCAATTATATATGGAACTCCAAAGCACCTGCAATTCTGAGGTCCCACAAAGGGATCCTCATTAGAAAACAAAGCTTGGTTAAGTGTATAAGCTATAGACTCATTAATTTCAGATAAGTTATATAATCATATCCAATTAAATATCTAAAAGAGAAAATTAAAAAGCACTCTTGATACTTGGTTAGCTTATTCTACTTTTATCCTTTAACTGGTCTTGTAATATATCATTTATGTTTTATTATAATTATTTTAACATTAAAATTCAAACACTTTATACACATATTTTGAATAAACTTATATGATTACCAAATTAATAAAATGTTTATTTATCCGTTTAGTGATTCCCTCAGTATTGTGCACTTAATAGTCTATGTATTATATTTATTAAAATAGGCTTGTATTTTCTTTTTTATTGGTATATAAGGAGAAGAACTGACCTAGGCAGTGCTAAAATAAAGGAGGAGGACACCTTTACAATATATCTTAAAAGACGCACATTTTCTCACTTTATCCTATCAGCTTCATTTCTGTACCATCAAGACTAGAATTACTTTAACAACTAAAGATATTATTACCAAAAAAATGTATTTTGAAATATATATAATTACTCTGGAAAAGGAAAAATTTCAAAGCCATAGTATCCATTGACATACAGGCATGAATTATTTTAGCAAATGAGCTAGCCTTGGTCTTAAGAAGTAGAGGCCAATACCATGCAAGGATGGTCTTTAGGACCATAGCAGAGAGCACTGTGAAGTGAAGCTGGCCTTGTAGAACTGCAGTGATTGATTTTAAACAAGGGCACTGGGAACTTGGAAAGAGAAGGAGCAAGCCAGCAAAAGTTGAAGATGACCAGCCAAACTGTCTCTTTCAAGTTTTAGTCTAGGTCTCCCAGGAATAAAAATTTGTAGTATTTCTTGATTCTGCACTTCAAATAATTGCGAATTTAATTAAATATTTGAGCCAGTCCACATTTCTGTTCTTAGGACACCAAAAATGAGAAACTTTGAAGCATTAGTATAATTATTCAAGCTGCTAAAAATTCTCCTTTGATATAACTTTTCAAAACATGAACATTAGTGTCTTTTGCTTCAAACATAACTCTCATTACACCTGAGTTACAAAGATTGAGAGTTCTAATTTCTAAAGAGTGCCATCCTTCTCCTGATATCATAGGTATCTACTTCAACTTATGATTTTCCCAAACTAATTAATACTAAATTAAATAATATGAATTAATTAATAATAATGAACTCAAAATCAACAATATATTTAATCGTTTGAAATGTATATGCAATATTATACCTAAGTGTTTTGTTGATCTATCCTCCAAGATTTGAACAGCTCAGTTTACATCAAACATTCATTCCTATTAAATTGTCCCAGACTATTACAACATTCTCTAAGTCAAAAAAAAAATGAGTCAATGACAAAAAACATAAATTTGGTACCTGAGAATAATCTGTAAACTTTTAATTTTTATACATCCTATACCAACTGCAGTCAATTAAGCGATTCCCAGGTGTTCACTGTAATTGCTTTTATGCAAGATTACATGTCATTTTCAGGGTCTTTAAATATTTATTATAAAACCCTCATCTACATTTTTTCTCCATTCATTTAGGAACAAAACATGCTTATGCTTAGCACTAACAAAAATAAGCTGATTGGATTTAAATTATTTTGTGGATTAAATTTCACAGAAAAAAATTTTTATAAGCCAACACTTGATGAAAAAGTAGAAGCATAGCTAGGACGTTGATTTAATTGTGCTCATTTACCTACTTCATTTTAAATGTGTGCACAAAATACGTGCCTATGCTGTATGGCTAAGATGTGGAAAAAACAAATCAGATGGCATTTTGTCAAGACAATTGAATATTGAGGAATGTAAGGACTGGGAGATTCACCAACTGACTCTCTTCTCCCAAGGTAAAAAGTAGTTTTTCATTTTTTAGACTTGGTACAGGAAAGAGCCATGGAGACAATCTGGCCAAATAGACTCATTTCATACATAAGGCAAGTATAGCCCAGATATTTGGCCATGTGTACAGAGTAGTACACACGCAGTGCTAACAACAACAACAACAAATCACTGTCACTAACATATACCCAAAAAGTGTTCCAGTACTTAATTACATATTAATGTATTTAATGTTCACATCTACTGTATGAGGCAAATACTCATTTATGCCCACAGAAACCTGAAACAGTTGCCTGGAGTAACGTACATACGGTCACATAGCTGACAGTTGACAGATCTAGGATTTAGTAGTCTCCAGAATCCATGCTATTAATTGGTGAGGTATATGTCCTTCCTAAAAATAGTTTCTGAAGATATCATGATTTCCTCATGAAAATACTCCCGACAACATTTTGATATATTGTGTGTGTCATATAATTGTCCTCATAATATTATTAGTGAAAATCTATACAGTCCTACATGTTTTAATAATTTTAATTGAATGTACATTCTGGTTTTCTTTCTTTCTTTTTGGGGGGATTTACTATAAAAACACTTAATAACCAAAATTGTCTTTCTAGTAAACATGTTCTGTGTTTTATATGGTGCAATTTTGGAATAACTTAAATTTGTGAAACATGAAAGAGTACTGGTAAAAAAGTAAAGGAATATAATGTTCCCTTAAACATATGTGGTTTTACAAATTGCATAAATTACCAAGATTGTATTTCATCATGCTAAATAAATAGAAATTACTTTAAAGAATATATCCAGACTCAAATTATGTTGAAACATGTTGCATGAATTAAAATGCTGAGGTTTTAATCAGTCCTATGTGTGTAGACTCAGAAATCTTTTTCTAAAAGTTGTCCTGACCCTAACTTTGCTTCCCAGTACTTTTCTTGAGTCAATACTTTGGAGAAATGAGTTTATATGGGTGTGTAAGAGAGTGTCTCTGTGTGTGTGTGTGTGTGTGTGTGAGAGAGAGAGAGAGGGAGAGAGAGAGAGAGAGAGAGAGAGAGAGAGAGAGAGAGAGAGAGAGAAAGAGAGAGAAAGAGAGAGAAAGAGAGAGAAAGAGAGAGAAAGAGAGAGAGAGACAGAGAGAGACAGAGAGAGAGACAGAGAGAAACAGATAAACAGAGAGACAGAGACATAGACAGAGAGAGAGTCTGTCTTGCATGTTGAAGGATCTACTGAGGCGGACAGAGGGGCATTGGCCCAGTTAAGAGTTTCAGGGAAGGTCTTCAGCTTTTTTTTTTTTTTAAGGAATTTCATCAATATCAAGTTCATCACCAGGTGGTGTTATATCAGAAATGAACAGGTCCAGCCACAATCACTAACATTTCGAGATCTTACTTCAACTGACCAATAGCAAACACAGGTCAAATTGCACGTCATTTAAAGTGTATTTAAAAGATACACACACTATGTCTTGTAGTAAGTCTAGATTTTGTTTCTGAATTGAGTTAGGCCAATAAACATGCTCTGTTTCTTTGTCCCCCAATCACAACTATTTTACATAACTGCCTATTTGTCATGACATCAGCATTCTTTAAAAAGCATTTTGTCAGAGAATTACTAGGCTCAATGCTTCTTTTGACGTAGATTTGCTAAAAATACTGCACATTGTATCATCTAGATTTATCTTTATTAAACAAAATGTACATTTTGTTCAGCATGTGAGAAAAACGTGTTTGTTTCTCATAAGATCATATGCTTTCTTTTAAAGTATAGTGGGATCATTTGGTTACATTTCCTTTTACACCTTTACTACCAGGAATATCACTGTAGTTTAAATACTCTATAAGATAGAGATGCCTACCTATGAATAAATATTTACTAATAGAAACTTTAAATATATGTGTATCTTTTAATAAACTTATATAGTTTAAAAAGGGAAGTTATTTCATAATATGGATGATATTACTAATAGATATTGACTAAAAAAATACAAAAAATAACAAATTTTTAAAATTATTTACTCTCAGAATCCTTATGCCTAATATAATCTATCTATCTATCTATCTATCTATCTATCTATCTAATTTTGATTTTTTATGTGTGTAGCTGATTAACACACTCTGAGAAGAGCAGATGACCAATCTTGATACCTTATCATCATCTCCACTTGCTGACTTCATAAACCTTCTTGGAAAACGAAAGCAAGCACCTCAGACCTCTGAAGAAACCAGAGTCAACTCTATTGCAGAAGCTGTCTACAACAGTTTCTACTCTTAAGTGATGTTAATTGCTCAAAGTATAAGATACAAAAAAGAGAAACTCATAATAAATACAAATATCACTGTTTAATAACTTGCAAATGACATTCTTATTAGCGTATAGGCAGGCTATGTAAGGCTTAAGCTTTCAAGAATTACTTAAAGCAGAAAATGAGAAATTAAAGATTGTAATTAAGATTTCTAAATAGGCCGGGCGCGGTGGTTCAAGCCTGTAATCCCAGCACTTTGGGAGGCCCAGGCGGGTGGATCACGAGGTCGAGAGATCGAGACCATCCTGGTCAACATGGTGAAACCCCGTCTCTACTAAAAATACAAAAAACTAGCTGGGCGTGGTGGCTCGTGCCTGTAATCCCAGCTACTCAGGAGGCTGAGGCAGGAGAATTGCCTGAACCCAGGAGGCGGAGGTTGCGGTGAGCCGAGATCGCGCCATTGCACTCCAGCCTGGGTAACAAGAGCGAAACTCCGTCTCAAAAAAAAAAAAAAAAAAAAAAAAAAAAAAAAAAAAAAAGATTTTTAAATAATTTGGTTATTCCACTGAGTTTTGATAAGTACAAATGAGAATATCAAATATAAGTAAATGATTCTGACAATAACAGCAGGCCTTTCCTAGGTATTAATTCATTCTGAATTCATTCTTCTGAATTTATTGAGCATTAAACAGGGAGACTTATGATGAAATATGAGATCCTACTTAAAGCATAAGTTTGTGGTCTTAAGCACACTCTAAAATTTCAGAACAATCACATTCAGTTTTTTAATACCCAATTAACCGTAATGTTTTACTGGGATAATAATATAGATGTGACATTGTGGAACTTCTTGCTTATGACATAGGACCCCATAGGTAGCCATGATGAGTATCTCAAAAGTTGTTGTGACTAAAATATTTAAATCAGAATGAGGGACGCTAACTAAATAAACAAAAACAAAACCAAAAACAAAGCTAGCTCCACCAGTTAAGGTAAATCTTTTTCCAGTTTCTGAGTTCATCCTCCTTTCATTTCTATCCTTCAGCTACAGACTGATGGCATAAGGCATATGAGAAAGGAAAATATTATATTAGGTTTAATAATACATATTAAACCTAATATAATATTTTATCAAATATAAAATATATTTTGATAAAGCCCTTGCCTTGTCAAAAATAAAATACATTTGTAATACAAGAAAAAGCAATCTATAGCTTAATAAAATCCATGTTGGCTAAGCATTTTAAAGGAGAGATTATTTTACAGAAATCAACCTATACTTCATAAACTACTTATAAAAGTAGTTTAAATATAGTCTGTTGAATATCAATTCAATGTTATTGGTAAATAAAATCTAATTATCCTCATGATATTGTGGGAAAGATTATTATTACATTTTAAGTGAGCCAAATTACTACAGCATTAATTACTATTAGCAGTGTTGTAAACAAAGTCTATGTCAAAACTGCATGATAATGTTCTATTTACGTTACCATAAATAAAAGATTTCTACTCTATATCACATATTGTAGTCATTTCCTGAGATAATATAATGAACTTCACAAAGATGGTCATAATTTACATCTTTTACCTACTTTTTTGAAAGAAAGTCATGAAAAATATCATATTATCAACATATATGAATATATAACACACCTAAAATCACATACTTTTTTCACCTATAAAAGAAAAATGATGTTCTGCTAACAAAAACATAGTAATTATAGATTAAATAATAGAAAATTTTGACCTGGAGAATGATTCTGAGACTTGTTTAAGAAAGTTCTTGATTTTTCTTCAAGGAGTCTGACCTCTTGGGATGTTGTACTTTCTTTAACCACTTCTCAACAACAATCTCATTCCTCTCTTTCAGCTTTATTCTAAGAAGAGAAATTTGGAGGAAGAAATCTTGAGTTCATTAATCTCCTCCAATGTTATGAAGGTCATGAAAATTAGAATCCTAGATTTAATGAGGGAAATTGGATATTATCTGGTCAAATTCATAAAGCCTGGAACTTCATAAATTCACAAAAAAATATTTGTCAAATTGATTTTTCTACCTAAAGTTTTAAAATACTTAGATTACGCTTGAGCCAGTGTATGTATAAAATATTTCTCTTTTGCATTTATTGTATTAGAAATAATTTGATTTTAAATTCTGTCAGTGAGTCAGGATTAGAATTAGCACAGGAGTTGGCCTAATCACTGGACTACATATATCCCTGTGAATTGAATTAGTAGGAAGCTAGGCTTGTAGAGAAAGAAAAAGTCAGGGTACAAGATAAATGAATATTTGCTTTGCTGAAACTATGCACATGGATTTTTCAGGAAAAATGGTGCAATGAGAATAAAATCTGGAAAAATATTCAAATTCTGTTATATTTCAGAATTGACTGTACTAATATAAATTGATGCATTCTACTGATAGACCATAGAATTGTTTTACTTAGAAAATGAAGAGTAACTGAAATTATTTTCCATAATTATTCAGTTTGTGTGGTAATTTTTTAAATATTGCAAAATACTATCATGACTATACTATAATCAAGGTCATATGCATAAACAAAAACTGAAAGAAAAAGAAAAGGAATTAAAAAGAGGGTTAGAACAGCTATTTATATATTCTTATACAATTACAATTAGAGTCTTTAGAAATAAATTTTAATTTTCTACATTGCTTGATTCATTCAAGTATATCTTCAAATACTACATAAAGGTAAATTTATTCTTACATGATTCAAGAGTTTCTGAACTTTGGATTCACTGTGTTGTGTTTTTTAACATACCTCTGCAACAGTATCATAAATAGTTCAACCTTAACTAATATCACACAGATACATTGAATAGAAAATCATCATGAGATTTCTCCTATATCACTGTATTTTTAACTTAAGTGATACCAATAATTACACTCACCATCATCACAATAATAAATTCAATATATAATTACCTACTGTTTGTAGATACTGAAATCACCGTAATTCTTATAACAGCATTCAAAATGTGACATTATCCCCATTTTAGAGATGAGAAAACTGAGTATCCAAAAGATTAACTGTTTTGCTGGCACCCAACCAACTACTAAGTAGCACCCTATGGCGTTGTTTGAAATATGAATACACTATCTCCCTTCACACAGCCCTAGTCTTCTTTTGTTCTATGTTCATTAAAATGTGCAAACCAGTATAAATACATAAGTCATCAAAAATACACTCAAAGGACCAGGATATTAAACAATTTTTAAGTATACACATATTTTTCTGCACAATAAGGCTGTGTCATTAACTTAATGATGTGTCACATTTAAAATTAAGCTTAACTGTTTTTCTTTTTCTCTCTTGCTCTTGCTATTTTCTCCTATCTGGCAAATATCAATATAGCAATAAAATCAGTTTGGAAGGGTAACTGAAAATACAAGCATACTATATTCTTTATTTCCTGCAGGAAAGCATGCAGTGAAATGCAAACAGTATCTTTACTTCACATAATCAAATGATTACTTTGCTCTACAGGCAGGAATTATGTAGCTATTTTGTCTGACAGTTGGCATGGGTATATATTCTTTGTGCACTTAATTTACATTCTGACATTTCTACTAAGAATTTTTTATATCAAGGACTGAAAGAAAAAGAAGGTTCTATCTGCCTGAAGAGTTCCCAACTTTAATAAAATTATGATATGGAAAATTTACCCAGGTTAGGCCTGTTTGTATAGGCTTAGAGTTTCTGCAGTTTCAATATAACAGGAGTGAATTAGCATGAATATTTAAGTGAATGGCCTTTGCTTCTGAATCAGTTCTGTATCTATACACATATTTCTTGTATTTAATCTTGAATCCATTGGCTAATAGCACCCCTCTATAACTGATATATCTCTGATTATAACAAAATATTATTTAGTTGTAGCAATTAATAAATACGTAATGATAAACTTTTATGATGTAAAGTGAAACAGTTTTTACAAATAAAATAAAATTATATGTTTAGAAAATTCTTATATGCTAAAATGTTATCCATTTGTTTTCATCAAAACAAACATAAAAAATATTTCATACACCTACAAATGAAGTACACAGAATCAAAATTTGTGTTTCTAAATCTCACATTTCAAATATAACATTTTTGCAAAATTTAAATAGAAATATTGGAAATACACATTTGCATTTCAATGATGATTAATTTATCATTAAAATAGGAATACCTTACTCCTCAAAATTGTAATTTACTTTGTTCTTTCTTTCTCTCTCTCTCTCTCTCTCTCTATATATATATATATATATATATATATATGCATGTATAGATAGATATAAAGAGATACATAATGTTAATGTTAAGAAATTTCTCCACAGAACCAATACAGTGTTATAAAAATAATTCAGAATCTACATACGTTTCAAAACTTCAAATTACAAATTACTTCTTATTTGCTTTGTTATATTTTAATATAATATAAATCTCTAAATTAAAGTATTTGATATGAGAAAAAACAAATACTTTACCATTCATTTATATTAACAAAACCTAAAGGCTATAAATCTTAAATTATAGATAATTTCAACATCAAATGTAGAAGTAATTGATAAATGTTAATATTTATTATTCTCAGTTCATGCAATTTCTCATTTATAGAAGCAGATACTATTTATTAGAAAATATTTTCCCCTAAAAAAGTGATACATAGACCTAATAATGATATATCATCTCATATGTTTAAGTTTATTAACTATAATATTAACATAACTATGAAAATATTTGTTACAAAAAATGGTGCATTTCATAATTCAAGAGTAATGACCAGCAAAATAAATGTAATTCAATCTCATAATAATACAATGACAAGAGTAATAACTACCAAATAGAAGGCACATAACTAACCTATGACATGTCAAATCATGTGCAAGAAAATTGGGCTGTAATGGGATCTTGAGTTACATATCAGAGAAATAACATACTTCTACTTTTCTCAGTTAGAACAAGCATAGTAGGAGCAACATTTACCCCAAAACACTCACCTACAGTCAGCTGTCCAGTTAACTGCCCCATGTGGTTTCTTGCATTCACTGTTACATTTCTGTCAGACTGTAAGATCAGTGGACTATCCTGGGAAACATGTATAAAATAAACAAATCAAATAGAAAATAGAAATATAGTTAGACTTACATAAAATTATATTGTATTTGTTTAGATATTGTCAAAAATTTAATTTGTTTGCTCTATCTTAGAGAGTTAATTTAATGTCCCAAACACTGGCAGATAATGTAAAAAAATGCGATAATAATTACTCATAACAATTCTTGATGGCATATTCTCATTTTCATAAGTGGGTATTAACTATCAGATGCAAGCATTTCCAACTCTACTGATTGTTGTCCATCCATGGTGGAATAACCCTTTTCCTTTTTTTCTCCTTGTGTCCCGCCTGTGCAGATATTCCAGAAGCTATCCCAATGGCAAAAGTCCCTTTACAAGTTTAAGGTGCAGCTTTCAGATCTCAGCTTAAATGCCACCTCCTCAAAATTGGCTCATCTAATCAGTAGAACTACAAAGTCTTCCAATCCCCAAATTCCTATTCTCCATTTGGTTTGTTTAAAGCACTTAACAAGAAGAATTTAATTTTATGTGTCTATTTGGGATTTTTTGTTTTTGTTTTTCTTTTTTACTTAATTTTGTCACAGAAGGAGACATCTAGGGGCAGGAACCATGACGCCATATCTATGCAGTTACATTTCTACTAAGCACGTTGCTGAAGGAAAGAATTTATAAAGTGTTTACTGAGTAGATAAAAAAAAATCTGCAAAATAAAATTGCTACTATAGTACCTTATTTTTCAATCTCATGTGGAAATAATCTGTAAATCATAGAAGGATTTCTCAAGAAATTATACACAGTATAAAATGTTTGTAAATCCTTAAGGATATATAACTCTGGTTACCTGTTGACTTTTGTCAGTAATTTAGCACTTAGCAGTACAATTGTTTATTGAAAGACAACAACACTGCCTTAACAGCTCACTTATTAGGCTTTTGTCATACCTCCCTTAAACAAGTAACATACAAATCCCTACATTCTCATTTTAATGTAGGGTGATCCTTTACAAATCTGCATTCATTTATCCAATAAATACTCATTGCATACTCATTATGTACATACTCATTATGTTCTAGAGGTTGGGACATTTCAGTGATCAAAACATGGAACAATACTTGCCCTCTTTGAGCTTACGTTGTGGATAATGAAATACTATGAAAATCTCCTCCAATACCATGCCACATCTATGTCAATGTCAATATACAAGTGCTTTCATATATAAGCTATATTAAAACTCACAATATCAGGATTTGGAATTTGTGATTTGGAGATATATATACATATACATATATATATATATATATATATATATATATATATATATATATATATATATGGCTTTTTTGCTAAAGCTCTTTTGCATCCCTTCTGGCTACATGTAAAGCACTGAGCAAAGATACACACATAAATACGTGCACATATTTTCTTTTAAAGGTAGATTGTACTGGTATGACTAAACTGAGATGATTTTTAAAAGTAACTTCCTACATTTTGAATAATACATTTACTTTGTAAAATTAAACATACCTATAACAAAACTACTAAAGTTAATATCACTTTCTGCCTGTCTCATATTACAACTCGGCTCTTTCAGTCTCATATTGAAAGTTTTATTTCTGCAGTTTTAAAAGAAGTAAGTCTAGTTTTTTTACCCACAGGTGTAATTATGCTACAGAAATTTATCTAGTAAAAGATATAAAATATTTTAAATTAATTATCATCCTAATCAAGTGATATGTCTGAAATCATCCTATTCAAGTGATATGTTCAAATCCTGTTTATAGTTCATGGATTAAAGATTGTCTGCAAACAGCTATCTTATACCCAATGAGAATACTGCTTTCCCTTAATAATGACATAAAGATGATGGTTCCTACATGAGCACACACACACACACACACACACACACACACACACACACACACACAATTCCATTCAATCTTGGAAGAATTCAATCTAAGTACTTTAAAAAGGAGTGTTGGATTACACACATTTGAATATTTGAATGTAAGAAACAGGAAAAGTGTGTGAAACATCTTCCAGTTCAAAAAACTGCAAAAAAACTATAGGTCAAATTTATATGCATTTTCTTTCAATATTTGTATGGTAGCATATATGAGTTTGGTTTAGAGTTTTAAAATATATGACACTATATGTTTTTATTTGAGTTACTAGACATATTGCACATACATTTCTATGAACAGTAGAGTAAAACAGCATAACCATATGTATATATAATTTATAGACTATGTAAATGTATTATAGGAATTATTGCTTTATTAAACATTTTAAGATAAAAAATTAGGTTGAGAAGGCAATGGATATTTTACTTAAAAGAGAAATAGACTTGGTAGAATTTAAAGTTTAGGCTGGGCATGGGGGCTTGTGCCTATAATCTCAGCCCTTTGTGAGGCCAAGGTGGGGGATTACCTGAGGCCAGGAGTTCCAGAGCAGCCTGGCCAGCATGGCGAAACCTGATCTCTACTAAAAATACAAAAAATTAGCCAGGCGAGGTGGTGGGCACCTGAATGCCAGCTACTAGGGAGGCTGAGGCAGACGAATCCCTTGAAGCTGTGAGGCAGAGGCTGCAGTGAGCTGATATCACAGCACTGTATGCTAGCCTGGGTGACAGAGCAAAACTCTGTCTCAAAAAAATAAAAATAAATAAAAAGGAAAGAATTGAAATTTCAATCATGCTGCATCTTTGTTTGCAACATAGCAATCTCCTTTTTCGCTAACCACAGAGATCTTGGTGAAGTTCTGTCTCTAGAACTCTTTGCTTCTTTTCATAAAATTTTACAAAAGATTTTCTCATAATTAAATTTTTATGTCTAGATTAAAATTTCACTGTGATAGCACCAATAATTTTTTTACTTAGTAGAACCATAAAGATATAACTCTCAGAGGTAATGAGTAATTCTCTGCACTGCATTCCTATGAATATTAATAAATTATTATGCTATACTCATTTATTATAATGTGATCAAGTGAGTTGAACCAAAACCAAATATCCATTTTTGATAAATAAAATTTGATGGCTGAAAGAGCATCATTTCCATCCACAAATCACATAATCATTTCTGTATTTTATGTCAGTACCATGATATCTTTATGGATTAAACCCAGTCCTCATGCATTTCAGGTTTAACATGACCTTTTGCACCCTATCTACTCAGTAATAATTAAAACACACATATGCAATACAATATGTATAATAATGAAAAATGTTTCAGTCATTTAAGGGAGATTAAATCCTAAGCAATTTATCAATCTGATGTCAAATATATGTTTAGGTGAGAACCAGCACCAACATACCACCTCTTAACAAAAAAAAAAAAAAAAAAAAAAAACATTTAAGAAATATTTTCCCTTAATAAAGAATTGAATACTTGTTAGGTTTTATGTATTCTTTCTCATGTTTGTTTCTTCAAAGCTCTCTATATGAGAAAATGAGAAAATAATTGACACTAATATTTTACTCCATTCCACTGTCTTCTTTATATCCTCTATATTATACTCTTATGTTCTAAAATTTTGAAAGCTAATATGTTTTTAATATATTTAAATAGACATAGTAGTACTCTCTTATACTTTATTCTTGCTGACAACATAAAGGAGAGATATCTATTTTGGTGATATTTCCTCATAGAGTAGGAATAAGACATTTAAGTTCTGTAAAAGAAAGAAAGTAGTTAATATATTATTCAGCATGGTATACTAGTATAAATATCTTTTTTTGGAAGAAGAAAATCTTTATCTTCAGATTCAAATATTTTTTCTCCAAGCTAGTAAATCCCCCATAACAGAAGTAAGGGATCTCATGGTTTTCTGCAGGTCTGAACTGAACTTGGATGTAGCTCTAGAGAGGACATAGCAGCCTTCTTATGTCACTCTTTAGACAAAACAGATAGGTGACCCATTGAGAAAGGCAATGGGACTGTTAGGTGGAGTTGAGAGGCTCTACTTACAATTCTATTACACACATATTCTTCCTGCCAAGGGTGTGGCTGCAATCTTCTGATTTTTTTTTTGTTTGTTTCTGTTCTCTCTTATTGCATTGAGCAGTGGATTGTAGTTCTACTTGAAGAGGGCCTTTATATATTTTGCTAGTTATATTCCTAAATTTTTAATTCTCTTTGTAGCAATTGTGAATGGGAGTTCACTCGTGATTTGCCTCTCTTTAAGTCTATTACTGGTGTATAGGAATGCTTGCGATTTCTGCACATTGATTTTCTATACTGAGACTTTGCTGAAGTTGCTTATCAGTTTAAGGAGATTTGGGGCTGAGATGATAGGGTCTTCTAAATATACAATCATGTCATCTTCAAATAGAGAAAATTTGACATCCTCTTTTCCTAACTGAATACCCTTTATTTCTTTTTCTTGCCTGACTGCTTTGGCTAGAACTTCCAATACTGCATTGAATAGGAGTGGTGAGAGAGGGCATCCTGTCTAGTGACAGATTTTGAAGAGAATGCTTCCAGTTTATGCACATTCAGTATGATACTGGTTGTGGGTTTGTCATAAATAGCTTTTATTATTTTGAGATACGTTCCTTTGATACCTAATTTATTCAGAGTTTTTAACATAAACAGCTGTTGAATTTTGTTGAGGGCCTTTTCTGCATCTATTGAGATAATGATGTGGTTTTAGTCTTTGGTTCTGTTTATGTGGTGGATTACATTTATAGTCTTGTGTATGTTAAACCAGCCTTGCATCCCCAGGATGAAGCCTACTTGATAATGATGGATACGTTTTTGATGTGCTGTTGCAATCGATTTGCCAGTATTTTATTGAAGATTTTTGCATCTATGTTTATCAGGGATATTGGCTTGAAGTTTTCTTTTTTTGTTGAGTCCCTGCTAGGTTTTGCTATCAGGATGCTGTTGGTCTCATAAAATGATTTGGGAAGGATTCCCTCTTTTGGGATTGTTTGGAATAGTTTCAGGAGAAGTGGTACCAGCTCCTCTTTGTATGTCTGGTAGAATTCAGCTGTGAACCCGTCTGGACCTGGACTTTTTTTGGTTGGTAGGCTATTAATCGCTGCCTTAACTTCACCCCTTGTAATCGTTACAGAAAAATGATGAAATCTGTTCTCATTTTAATTTTTTTTCTGATAGGCTATGCATATTACCAATGAAAAAACTTTTTAAAAATTTCTACTGCCTTCACTTTATTTATCACAAATATTTACTGAGTGCTTGTAATATATTTAGCTCTCTGCTCTCCACTGGGTGCAAAAGAGAAACAAAAAGGAGACGAACTTCTTTCTTTTTTGGAATTCACAATCTTGTAGCCAGACAGACAATGAACCAGATAATTACCAATCATATCAACAGAGAATATTAATAGTAGCAGGCTGGTGTGATAGAAATTTCCTGAAAAAAGCATTAGTAATACTGATGAAAAGATATGGGTATTTCAGGTAAGAATTTTGCTTCAGATATTCATTTCTCCAGCTTAATTGTCATGTTAAATCGTGGTGAAATAGCAGTAGTATAAGCAACAACCAACTGGTCCCTTTCAATGCCAGACACTGCTCTAAACTAAATACCTTACATATATGAGTTCATCTACTTATGAAGCTTACAATAAAATCATCCAGGAAGAATCAAGGCAATAACATGGTTGTAAGACAGACAGGGGACCCTGACTGTTTGAGATCAAGTCCTGGCACTGCCAAAGGCTGACTTGGCAAGTCACTCCACATTTCTGTACCATAGTTTCTTCATATGTAAAATAGAGGTCACGGTATATAATCTGTGGACTTGTTATAAGGATGAAATGAGACAATATATGCAAAATGCACAGAAGAGGGCCTACTCTCTTGACAGCAATGTCTGCTTTTATTATTTATTCCTCATTTTAACTATAGTGTTTTACTACTAATAATACTGAATACCATCACTCTTGTTTCACAAATAAACAAACTATAGTACAGAAAGATTAAGGCACTTGCTTGAAATGACACAGCTAAAAAACGTAACAGGCAATGTTGGAACTCCCCAGTTTTGTTTCAAATATGCCCTGTCAGCCACTAGGAAGTACTGTTTTTCTTGTTGCTCATTCAATTTTAGGTTTTCTCAACTGTCAAACCAATATAAAAAATAAGAAATTTAATTGAAAATATACTTTAAAATTTTGTTATGCATTTTGATCTCTAAAAGAAACATCTTATACACACTCACACACACAAACACATACGACCTCTACTTTGCTGCTATCATCCAGTTTTTGGTAGCATAGTCTTGTTCATTTTGTTTCATTTTGTTTTCTCAGATTCTAAATGAGGAGTGTATGTTATAAATTGTCATCTGCCTACACATTTTAGAAAGTATTGCCTATGCAAATCTCCCTACTTGATATTCTGAAAGAACATCATTAGTGACCTATTTTGTTCAGTGTAGGTCATGTGAATTTGGTATGTTGTTATTTGAGTTTATATAGTTTAAAAGATAAATTTTATTTTCTTCAATAGTAGAAATGTAGAATTTGCCAACAAATCTACATGATCCCCAGATCCTCTAATCTTCCTATTCAATCAGCTGCATCAGAAATATTTCTTAATTTCTTAATATTAATACATTTTTCCTGTTTTTCCCATGCCTACTTCTATAATAGATTCAAAATTCACATTGCAATAACCACTTTCTCCTCACATTGATTTTTCACATCCAGCGTTATTTAAAAATACTTTAAAAACATATCGGTATACTTGAATGAAAACAAAACAAAACATTGATTCCTCATTCTCAGCTTGAAACAAATTCATGTTCACAACATATAAGGTTCTTCACAATATGGCCCAATTCTACTTTTCTACGTCTACTTCAGCTCACTCCCATCATTTAAGAGTAAGCCAAATTTCCCATTTTTCTCAGCTATATACTACCTCTATTTATTTTCGCCTTCAGTTTCTCAGGCCAGAAATTCTTATCCATGTCTCTTTATCCAGAACAGTTACATACATTTTTCAAGTCCAGATCAAAGTCCTGTCCTCTGTAAAGACTTCCTACTCCTCTAGTGTTGAAATTCAGATCCCATTCTTCAGTTCCTCAGTCAGTGTTGATGTCTATTACAGTACTTGTCACAGACTTTTTGTCTTATTATGTTTTAATCATTCACGTGATTTGTAACGTCCATTTAACTGAATTGTCCTGAAAACATAATATGTTGTCAATTTCTTTTTTTCATACGGTTTTTTAAAAGTATAGTTTGTGTCATGCTTGACATACAGTTGATGTTCAATAAATGCATGTTGAGTGAATGAGCTGAATTGAGCACATTATGATATAACGTGACCAGGCTACATGTGTTCATCTGGATTTGCGTTCAGATCACAATTTTAGGAAGCTACCGTTCCTCTTCTTTCTTTTTTCTTCTTCCTCCTTCTCTTCCTTCTTCCTCATCCTCATTCTTCTTCTTCCCCAGAGCAAGGATGGTAAACATTCATTTCAGTGAAACAAGTCATATCAAATTATTATTTGATGGTTATTCATTATCCCTGTACCCAGGAAGATACCTCATTCCTTTCCTTAATATTTGACCCATTTAAGCTGCAAAACAAGTGTTTATTCTTTGAAATAAAAAGTAATTTTTTTTTTATATTTGGAAGTCATTTCCTTCAGAATGCAAATCATCTAATTATCGAAATTTTTCTTTTAAAGGAAGAAGTGCTTATTAAGAAAATAAACATATCTAGAGCTGTTAACCTGACTTCCTCAAACTCTGTGTTCACATTTTAGAAAGTATATTGAATTTTAACTCGAATGTGAAGTAATGCAGAAGAGAGATATTATCTATTTATTGATCAACTTTATGCATTTCTACTCTAATACTATTGTTGGGAATTCCCTGCTTTGGATTACTCTCATTTATAAATTATCTAGTCATGGAGGCCACTACTAGGAATCTCTTCTGAGAATGCTCTGAGTTTTCATTGTCATTCTGGCTCCTGTCTGCCTCTTTAAAGCTATACAGCAATCAAAGTAGTCTCCTTCCTGAAGCCCTCTTTCTCCCAACTGTTAATACTGATGATATTGATAAGTATGTTATCCAGAATGATGTTGCAGGAAGCAGTTTTACACATGACAGTCCATTTACAGGAACTCTGGGATAATCTGTCACTTCCTGTATCAGTCAAAATGCTCCAACTCAACCTTCAGCTATGGGTGGGCGTAAGAAATAAATGCTTTTAGACTCATTATCCTAAAAGGGAATAGTACTATTTCTACCTAAAGTAACAAAGATCCAGAGAAATGAGACACTGCTGTTGCTTTAGTCAGACAGCACAAAATTCCCAAAGATGCCTCTTCTTTTCCTCTTAGGCAACAGTTGCAGAAATGGGGAGATATCCTCCTCTTAGCACTTCTAGGTTGGGCTGCCACTTTTCCTCTCCATCTACCTCTTCAGTTGTTCTTGAGGGTAACCTTGCCCTCACACCAGCCTCAGGGTTCCAACTCTATCCACTCTGAGTGTTGCTGTCTGTCCAGCCAGTACGTTCACTATGGGAGCATGGCTGAGGTGCAACCCAATTAATGATGTCAGAGAGACGGTGTGCTGACGAAGTATAATGTAAACATTGTGTCTTATTTTGGTGAACAGAAAGAAACATAGAGCGCATGTGAAAATCTACTTTATGTAGAACAATGGACAATCTGCAGATTTAAAGCAAATAGCTAAGGCAAAGAAGTGGTTTTCTGCCGCTGGATGAATGGTTTAGCCAATTTCTATGCCCAAAGAAATCAAATTTTAAAGGAATTAATTACTTTAAACCATTTATTTATTTATATGGATCAAGGAAATAATTAAGTTTTTTTAGAATGGAACTACCCAGTGGTGAGTTGTTAGATTTTTCAAACCAAGCACTGTGCAAAGATTTTTCCCACTTCTCTTTTAATAAAATGCTAGTTCATTTCTGTAGTATTGCACTCTTATGGCTTAGAAAAAAACAAGGAATGAGTTGTGTAAATGGCTTGTGAAACTTTTGAAACTACTGGCTACCATGGTGTTAATTTAGTAACTACCTATCAATGACAATGGTAATGATGCTTTTGTGTGTATGTTTGTGTGTGTGTGTGTGTGTGTGTGTGTGTGTGTGTGTAAGTGTGTGTGACAGAGAATATACCAGCTACGTATTTGTATATCAGTATCACACATTTTCTAGGCTAATGTAAGATAAGCCAAGCCCCTTAGCCTCATTACAGAAAAAGCTACTGATGGCAATATTTTGAGCCAGGATAAATATAAATATGTCTAGCTATATCAAAGGAGTAACTATAACATGTGTGGTGGGCAAACATTCAGAAATGTCAGACCAAATAGCACAAGTTATGACTGAGAAGATGACTCCAACCCAATGCTTACAAATCAATAACGTGTACACAAATTTTCTGAAGATCTGTCCAAATGGAGACCTGTGTTGAAGCCTCAGATTCTGCATTTCAAGTGAGCTTCCAGGTTGTGCCCATAAAGCTTGTCTGCAGATCACTCCTTGAGTAGAATAACTCTAATAGTCCAGCTGAATACAGGACTAGAGATGGACTTCCAAAAAGCTTCTAGTCAGAATCTTTATGTCCAGAGTGCGGCCCCAAATTACGAATCAAGTAAAAAATTGTGATGTTGTAAAAAAATTTTTTTGAACTATTTCCCCTGGTCTAAGAAGTCCGTGTCAAACCTGCAAATCTATAAATCAGAACGTTTGCCTTCCACATCCCAATTACCATGGAAAAGACTCCTCACGAAATATGGCTACTTTTTTTTTAAAGAAATACTGCAGTTAAGTGACATTTATCTAATCTTTTTTTGTAGGCAGGAATAATCATACAACCATGTTATAATCAGTGGAATGTGGGCAGAAGTGATAAAGGACATCTGTAGGCCTGGAGTATAAAAACCTGCAATGTGCTAATCTCTTTATCTGAGGCCCTAGAGTGATATGGAACCACACATGGAAAGAAGATGGGTCTCCATATATCTGCATGGATCAGAGCCACTAGTCCTACAATAACACGGGATTGAGGTGAGAGATAATATTTTTTGTATGAGTTAACCCTGGGGATACTAGAGTCATTTGTTATTAGAATTGGCCTGTCCTGATAGAACAGCTCTTGCTCTCTTCCATAGGGAGTTACATGTCCCAGCATTACTTTGCACCCAAGGCTGCTTCCCTGTAGTGCCCTGACAAGTCTTCTTCCCTTTCTTAAGTTGGCTCCATATTCCCCATCCTTTAATCATGTTGACTTTTCTTATAACTCTCATGTATCATCAGATAATTATTAAGCTAGAAATGTATATGTTAAATGACATTCTCAGGCCAAACATGGTGGCTCAAGTCTGTAATCCCAGCATTCTGGGAGGCTGAGTCAAGTGGATCATCTGAAGTTTGGAGTTCAAGACCAGCCTGGCCAACATGGCAAAGCCCCGTCTCTACTAAAAATACAATAATTAGCCGGGCATGGTGGTGTGCTCCTGTATTCCTTGCTACTCAGAAGGCTCAGGCAGGAGAATCACATGAAGCTGGGAGGCGGAGGTTGTGGTGAGAGGAGATCACACCATTGCACTCCAGCCTGGGTGACAGAGAGACATTCCGTCTCAAAAGAAAGAAAGAAAAAAAAAGACAGACACAAATGTGGTGATATCTAACTCCATGCTTTTCTCAGGGATAATTAATCAAAATGGTACCTAGAGCAGGCACCGGCCAACTTTTATTTTCAAGAGACAGATAGTAAATCAGATAGTAAATATATTATGTTTTGTAAGTTAGGCAGTCTCTGTCAAAACCATTAAACTCATATATATATATATATATATATATATATATATATATATAAATACACATGTATATATAATTTAAATATTCTGTATCTGAAAATTTCAATTACTGAAGTAATTGAAAAATCTAAACTTGTGAATAATTGTTTCTGTTAAATTTCACTCGAGGTAGCCCATTTTCTGATTATCTCTTTGATTTTTTTGTTTAGACCATAATTAATATGTGAGAAGTCCAAGGAATCTGGATTAAGGATTAAGAAAGCATTCTTCTAGAGAAGGTTTATATTTGCTCCTGCCAAGCACTAGAGATCAGTACAGATATGGAAGTAATATAAATTCAAGAGGGCAGGACAAAATTTTCAGGAGGCTTAAGGATACAGTACTTGTAACTCTGATGCTCTAATGCTCCTTTTGCTGTTTAGCCAGCCGTTAGTCCCCAGAGCTTCAGGTTTTAGGTATTGCCAGTCGTCTCTAAGGGAAATTCTGACTTCAACTTTCACTATTTTACTATTTTTTCAGTTCTCTGTTTTTCAAATTTACTTTATCCTATTGGCTTTCTATTATATTTTACAAATTTAGAAATTCAATGAAAATACATCTTTTTGTAACTTAAGGCATAGCTAGGTTGCCTGTTGGGTTTTGCTTCAGAACATACAGCCTGTAAATTTACTAGATGCCACGTCCTCATTAGGCACCTTTTTGCATAACCAATGAACTCATTATTCATGAAAAATAAATAAAAGAAGGCTAGAATATGAAGATAAGGGTTGAGAAGAAGTAAATATAAAATAAAGTATGTTGACTTAAAAATAGAATAGTAGGTAACTTGAATAAGAGAACAAGAAAGTACTTAGAAACATATATTATCGCATGCTTCTAAAAAATAAGTGTGTGGGGTGTGTGTGTATATGTGGATTAGTCAGGAAGAGGTGTTTAAAATTTTAATTTTTGTTTATAAATTGCCAGATCTTATGTGGAATCATAAGCCACTGTAAAATAATGCTATAAGATAAAAGCATATCACTTACTTGTACTATTTGTACTAATCTCTCCAGAAAAATAGTTTTTATGGATTTTAATTATATTTCCCAGGAAGACTAGTTGATATATACATGAAACAAGTAATCTTCATCTGTGCCTAAAAGCCGATCCATTCTTTTCTCTTTTTTGACTTAACAGAAAGTAATTTTTCTTCAAATCAGAAAGAATAATTTATATCTGTATCAATATGTCTCTTTCTATATAGAAATACAGCTCCTTGGTTATGTAAAAAGGTATATAATGAGAACTTCTAGTAAATTTGCAGACTCTGTATTCTGAAATAAAATCCAAAATGCAACCTGGCTATGCCATATGTGTATATATACATATATACACACACACACACACACACACACATATATATATATATATATATATATATACACACATATATATAATATAAATATAATAAATAGCTTATTCTTGCTTTACATAACAAGCTATCTATATTAAAACAGTGAAAACAAACAGAAATTTCTAAATCTAATAAACAGTAGCAAATATTGATGTAAATATATTTTTCTGTCAAAATATAAATTAATGATATATGAGAAATCAGTGAACCCTTTCCTGGTAATTATCATAGGACTTTTAAAAATCTTTTTTACATGCAAAAATCAAAATTTTTCTTACTTGTTCTCTTTCCCATGAAACATTTTTAAATGATGCAATCTGAAGAGCAAACGTCAAGAAGGAAAAATATATTTATGCTTTTATTAAAACAGTACTCCTTCCAAAAAGATATTAAATATATTACAACTTTAAACACAGCCCTAAACTGGGCACTAAAATCTATCAACAGAACTGAAGACATTTTAAACCATGAGAAATAAATGTGTCTAAGCACTTACCTTGCCTCTTCTTGTAATCAGGTGTTCTAGAGTTGAACCCTGAATTTGTTTACTAGCAGTTAAGGCAGAATAAAAATATTACATTATAAAATTTTCATTGCCTGAAAGCAAGCAAAGAATTTAAATGGGAAAATATTTTCCCACAATACTAGCATTTGATCTTACGTCTCCGAGAAACGTAAATATGTTCACTTAAAACATGTTTGTAAATTTGGGCAAATCAAATGGTACCCTGCACATTAGGCAGTGAGGCCTGCCTCACTTAATGGTACTGGGAGCCAGGTGTAGACAGAGCATTAGGGACATGGTCAGATGTTTTCTTAGGTCAAAAAATAAGTGAGGCAGTAAATATAAATAAATGAACAGTGTTAAAATGATTTTAAAAATGTAAACCAGTTTTTAGTTTCATATTCCTCTAAATTTTGTTTCTCTTGTTTATATATAAAAACTAATCTGATATCTATAAATGATTTACATTAAGAACATTAACAAGATAAAATTATTTTAAATGTCATTCCTTCCACTAAACATATTTAAAAGTGAAGTGAATATGCATACTTACCATTTTAGAATGTGAACGACATAATGTGTCTTTTTTTTCTGTAGGAGGAATTTGCAATGTGTGAGATTCATTATTTTAAATGTGAGTGATCAATTTACTAAGGCTGTAGAAAGTGTAGGGAACCAATCTGTATTAATTTATATTCACATTCTACACTACACAATTCTTCACAGTTAAGGGACTGTGAATTTGCACAAAGTTCAAAATGACTTCCTGATCCACAAAGTGAGGTACTAAACTAGATGTAGACAAATCATGGACTGCTTTTCTATTATTTCTCCAGTTGTGGCTGGTTTTGCCCCCTCTTTCAATGGGCATGGATGTGTGGGTGTCCTCTACGTATCTCAGTTCCAGATAATTCACTCTTCTGCTTCCCTCCTCCCGAACTTTTGAAGTTCACACCACGACATTACACAAGTCATTACACTTATTAGCCCTCATTCCTGGAAGATTTCCTCTTTTGGTTCACTCATTGCCACACTCCTAGGAATCATTCCAGGCATAATTGTTGGTAAGTGCAGTTATCACATAGATAATTTCCTGATACTCTGAACTCTTATATCGTTGATCAATCCTCCCATTATCTTATATCTACTTCATTTGTCTCTCTCCCACTCATTTTCCCACTCTGATGTTTTGATGACCAATAACTGCATCTCTTCCATTACCTCCACTGTAAGCCTAACACAATATACTTGTCGTTTTAGCTTACTCCTTCTAACGCCTGACACCAACATTTTAAAACTGTCTTGTGGATTGAGGTAAAAGTAAAATTAAAATGTATATTCAACAGATAAAAAGAAAAATTACATTCATTACAAATTTGTTTAATCATCACTAAAAAGACAAAGTATAAGTTTTCAGAGATAATTACCACAATTAAAACTTTAAAAATATAATAAAAACATAAATCATAAAAATATCATTTTAATGAATTAGATTATTTTTCTTCAATTAGTTCACTGTCTTTGGATAAATGTAACTTATTAGTAAATTAAAGAAGTTCAACATTAGATATATGCTACCCTTGCTGTATAATATATGGAATGAGAAACATATTCATATAAATAAATAAGTAGAAATAAAGAAATTTGGCATAAAAATGTTACTTAATTTTTGAACTGTTTTTGAGGTATTTCCATCAAAAATCTCATCATACTGACTTATCGTCATTGTATTTGACAACAGCTCAATTAGATACAACCTTAAACTTTGCAATAAGGAACTATTCAGAAACCAACAAAATTGCAAACTATTTTATCTATTCATTATATACATTATATCACTCACTTTTGGCAAAGCATCACTAAATTCCTTTAGTAAAAAATCTTAAGTAACAGTGCTTGCTTCTTATACCTCTTATTCTCTCTTAAAGACATACTTTGTTTAATAGATACATTTTAGGAAAAGCTGAGATACTTGACAGATGGCAGAAGCATATTATATATAAAATGCTTTCATTCTTTCATATGGTTCATCTGTATTTTTACCATATTTTTACCTTGTAGACCAAGATTTACTTTATTATATTCATTAAAAAGTCTTTCATATAACAATTCTAAGAAAGATAAAGAAGGTACATATATGAGACATAGAGCCTTTCCATGTAATTATTGGCTGTATATTCTTCCTAAGCATGTTTCTCCTTCAGAAAAAATGCACTTTAACACCAGTCAGGGGGTGAAAAATGGAAGATCCCTAAATGAAATTGTTAGCACTCCAATGTATCATTCTACAAGATATCTAAATGTAAAACATTTTCAGCTCCTTCAGAATAACTTTCTTCATGCTTAATATTAAATCTCTCATCTATTTCTATATCTATGATATATAAATCTTATGAGTTATTGATGTTTACTTGCAATTAATCTCTGTCTCTTTTTCCTCCCTGAAGGTTTTAACCCATAAGACAATGTATTTTGAAGATAAAAATCTATGCTTTTTTTATTAGAAAGACGTATTTTGCCATCACCAATATTTCTAAAATGCTCCATCTGATGAACATCTCTAAGTTTTCACAGGACCAAATGTACCTTGAAGTCTGTCTCACTTCTCAATTACATGAATCCATCCACAACACAAAATCTGAGCTATCAACTTTCCAGGCTCACAGTAGAAGCTATGTCATCAAACTGTCTGATATTTACTCCTGTTATAATCTCAGCTAAGAGAAATATTTATGTAAGATTGTTTAAACGATATATTCTTCTGACCATTACAGCCAGAACATTGAGTTAGACATATAGTATTCATTTGTTAATCTTCAAAATCAGTTTATTTAACCCCATTTAAAAATAATTCTCATTATTTTTTGTGGTGATACAATATTAAGCCAGATTGAACAGGTTTCTGGCTTGGCACAGTGGCTCATACCTGTAATCCTAGCACTAGGAGGCCAAGGTGGGCTGATTGCTTTAACCCATAAGATTGAGACCCACCTGGGCAACATGGCAAAAACTCATGTCTACAAAAAGCAAAAATTAGCTAGGTGTGATAGTAAACACCTGTAGTACCACCTACTTGGGAGGCTGAGGTGGGAGGATCACTTGAGCCCAGTTGGTTGAGGCTGCAGTTAATCATTATTGTGCCACTGCACTCCAGCCTGAGCAACAGAGTGAGACCCTGTCTCAACAAACAAACAAACAAACAAACAAAAACTAAACAGGTTTCCTCTTTTACACTAAAACTGTGTTTCTATTGTTTCCCTCCATTATCTCCCAAGGAAATTCTACATAACAAATTTCTTTGGGAATTTATTTTAAGAAGAGCTTTGTTTCTTTTAATTACTTATTATATTCCTATATTTTTGAAACTGGAAAGATATAGATATACAGACCTATCTATCTACTGATTAAGATCAATAAATGAACATTTGCTTCAGTACCCTGAAGCAAATGCAATGGCAGGGAAATTTGGTAGTTTGTTGAATAAGAACCTTACATGACATTTTGATTGAAATTGGAATTTTAATTACAACTACAAAAGTAGTGAGGTTGTAAATTATTCAAAAGAATTGTCATTATTTATGAGATCACTTTATATATTTTTAAGTATTATGTTATATCCTAACAGAGATATTAAACAATCATTAATACTTATAAACAGAATTCTGATTTTCTCCTGTGTACGAAGATGCTAATGAAAACAAATAAAAAGTAGGTCTGTCCTTGTAAGTTTCTCAGGACACTAAAGTTACACCACTAATCATTAAGCTGACATATTTCATTTAAAAGGGGCAATGTATTAGTCCTCCGCACTCTGAAAACTTTTAGACATGCCCTCTACTTCTCTGATCCCCTGGGAATCCTCTGACCTGTTGGAGGATTCATGGAACAAAATCACACTGCAAAAGATAGGTCAAAACTCTGGACTAACTATAGAATTTCACATAATATTCTGAAAGAGCCCAAGTTCCTCATTAGGTTAATAGACAGGCTATGGAGAAATACAACAGAAGATTTGCTACTTCTTCAAATAAAATACGTTATTTGAAATAAAACATAATATTAAAATATATCTAAATATTCTCATACTGAGCTCTTAGGAAGTACTTTCAAGAGAACACAGAATAATATACAATTTTACAGGATTAATGTGATGGTCTTGTGATTAGTTTATCTGCAAGCAGGGGAAACCCACATTAAACTGCAATTTGTGCATCTTAAGTTATTTTAGACAAACTTGTATGACCTTCAGGTGTGAGAATTACATGAGCATAACAGAAATAAATGAGAAACAGGTCAGTTCATAGAAACTATTCAAAAGCATGCCCTCGCCTTCCTCTTGCTGACAACTAACTTCCAAAAATCTTTAGACATTATAAATTATGTAGCATATATGCAAAGGCAGAGAGCAGGGTTTTCAACCTTGGAAAATGTTCAATAAGAAGCTTAACCATCATCATGTCATATATTTAGCTGTGTCTTCCTGTTTGATTCCAAAACATGCTAAAAGTCTACCCTTTATACTTTAGCTATTTATGTCATGAAAAAAATAAAAAAATAAAGACATTTAGCCTCATGTAACCTCCAGTATGTGGATTTGAAATAGTATATTTTATAAGACAAATGCAATTTTCAATTTTTATAAAGTTTTCCAATTATACCATAGAAAAAAATACCTACTGAATTTACTTAAAATGATACATGAATAGAAATGAACCCACAAAAATATTTTAAAAGGCAGCAAGTTATTTTCCTTTAGAAAACAAAAACACATTTTTGCAATACAAAATTTAATTTAAATTCTTAAGCCAAGGGATATCTTGCCCAGGTAGAATGATATTCTTTCCCTTGCCTCTTTTGCTAATCTATAGACATCTGAGCTGCTACTCAAAACTTGTAGAATGATGCTTATTAAAATATTTATAGAAAAGGGCTCCTTTTGAAAATACAAATTTCAATATGTTTTTGAGGGAAAATAAATATTTTGACAGTTTATTTCTTGTCGTTACAGAATGACCTTAAGCAATATTTTTTTTGCAAGTCACAGTCATATATATCACCAATATTTTTCTCCTGAAGATCTATAATGAGTTCACTCTCTTAGAAAGTTTTACTGAACATAATACATTATCAGCCTCTGTAAGAACAATTAAAAACCAGCCTGTTCATTTGGATCAATGCCAAGTATAAGCTATTTGAGCTACCTAGATATTTATAGTTATTCTTAAATTTACTTGTCCATAAATTGACCAAAGTGTAATGTTGATCATACAAACCAAACAATGTAACTCTGAACAAAAGAATGATTGAATCATTCTCAAGGTGAGCATTCACTTTAAGATGGAGTAACAGACTCCGCAAATTACCCAATAAATTCGTCTGTTTCATGAGGGTATGGACTCTTTCTTTAGGATATAAGAACATATTAAAAACCAACTGGGAACTTGAGACGGTCAGAGGATCTAAGTTCCAGAACCAAGGGAAAAGTAGAGTAAACGTTTATTGAACTTTCAAGGTAAAATTATTCCTTAAAGATCTGGTTTTATCACACATGTTGAAAGATAATTGACTAAATTTATTTGACCTACTCCTACTCTAAGCAATTTAAGCATGACAAAATAGGCACTAATTGGAGGATATGGTATAGTTTTTGAGAGAATTAAATCTGTGACACATTATTCCTTTCATGATCACAAGTTTCAATTAGCAAATGACTACATTTACTGATATCTATTAAGTTAACTTTGTTTAGAATGAACATCAGTTTTCCAGATAAAACCATTAGCAACTTAAAAATGCATATATTAACAGGCTAAAAAATTAGGACCTTACCAAAAATGTCAAATGTTACAAAAATGATATATGTTTTAATATGTAAACTGCTCTTTGCTTCACAATCATTTCAGTTGCCTGACATTGTTTAAATAGTTCTGTAAAATGGCACTTGCTGTGATTATGTGAAGGTTTATATTATCTAATGCATTATACACCAGCCATAGAGATTTCTTGAGCATAAGGAATGAATAAATGATTTTAAATTTTTACTTGTTTCATTAATTTAGAGTTTAATTAATTTTACTTAAGTTTGATTAATTTGGCAAGTAGCCACAGTATTCCAAAGCCCAGGAATAATTATAGAGCATTTCAGTTCTGCAAAAGTATCTTATAAAAAATTATTCTCTCTAATTTCCATATTTAATTTTGAAAGGATATATATATATATATATATATATATATATATATACACAAAATCTTCATTATAGTGCTCAAAATACTTTCATATATTTAGTCTTTTCTCTTTTATTGCAGTCACACTTAAAAATTTCAAGAACCTTGAATAAATAATACAAAAATCACTTACCATCATCAAAGATGTATCACAATATATGAGAATAAAACCTAGATTTAAAATAATCATGATGCAAATTCAAGTCAAAAAAAAAGTTTCAAATCATATTTCAAGAAGAAAGAAAAGAAAAACAGTACAGAGCTTTTTGAATTAGAAAAAATAATATGTGGCCAGTACACTGGCTCACACCTGTAATCCCAGCACTTTGGGAAACTGAGGCAGGTAGCTCACAAGGTTAATAGTTTGAGACCAGTCTGACCAGCATGGTGAAACCCCGTCTCTGCTAAAAATACCAAAAAAATTAGCCAAGTATGCTGGCATGTGCCTGTAATTCCAGATACTCAGGAGGTTGAGGCAGGAGAATCACTTGAATCCAGGAGGCGGAGGTTGCAATAAGCCGAGATCGTGCCACTGCTCTCCAGCCTAGGTGACAGAGTGAGACTCCCTCTCAAAAAAAGAAAAAATATGGTAAAATGTGAGAAGCATAAATCCTATACATTTAGGCACTCACTGCATCACAATAATTAAGTAAACAAAACCAAAATGGAGAAATCCCATATTACCTTCATTTATACGAACAGTTACCTGCATTTGTAATGTTTACACAAATTTATTTTATTAAATTTTAAACTATGCATTTACTGAACAATAAGAAGACAGATTTCTTTTGGAATTGTTTCAGGAAACTTTTTTCATTACTTTTTGTTTCCACTGTTTTGTTTTTAATGGAAGTTAAGATATTAAACACTACACACTAAAAATAAAGTGCTTTAAAACTTTTCTTCAACCAATTGTAAAGTGTAAATAAGAGCATAGTAGTTTATGAGAGGTTAAAACAAAAGCAGGACATGGTAATATATTTAAAGTCTATGAAAATATTTAAAATCAGAAAAGGGATGGACACAGTGACTCATGCCTGCCAGCACTTTGGGAGGCTGAAGGAGGTGGATCACTTAAGGCCAGGAGTTCGAGACCAGCCTGGCCAAAATGGTGAAAACCCATCTCTACTAAAAATACAAAAAATAGACAGGCATGGTGTCACATGCCTGTAATCCTAGCTACTCAGGAGGCTAAGGCAGGAGAATCACTTGAACCCGGGAGGTGGAGGTTGCCGTGAGCCGTGATCACACCAGTGCACTCCAGCCTGAGTGACAGAGCGAGACTCCATCTCAAAAATACCTATATGACTAAAAGAAATAATAAATAAATAAGAATTAGAAAAGAAGAGACAAAACAATATAACCAAATGAGACCCTCCAGCAAGTATCTTCCCATAGAAACATCAAATTTAACAACTATCGAAGTGCCAAGGTACCTTCACAAGAGCTCAAAAATCCAGGAGAGAGGTCAAAGTACCTGATTTTAGCATAAACCCAAGAAGAAATGCACTGAAGGTGTAGGAAGGACAAAAACCACATTGCCGTCTTTACTCCGCCCTTAACTCCAAGAAGGACAACCCAGAGAGAGACCAAAGTCCCTCAGGGAGGGAGAGGGAAGCAGGTGCAGGCCTCTGAAGTGGAGCCCGGTGCTAGGTCCACCAGGGTGAAACCCAGGATGAAGCCCACGATTGGGCACAATCCCACGATCTCTGGCTCCAGGCCAGGACCCACAGACGGATGGAGCCACCTGGACTTGCCTCAGTTCTAGAAGGCCACCTACCGCCCCAGGAGTGTGGTCTCATGTTCCAGCTGTCACTACCCAGTGGTTTATAGCAGCCTCAGACCACAGGTGAACCTCAGGGGCCAGCAGCTGCCCTGGTCCCAGGGACCATGGACTTCAAGTATGACCCAGCATTACAGTAGCGATAGTGATGGTGGGAATGGCTACTTAATCCATTCCTCAATCTTAGGCAGCGCAGCATGGAGAGGAATGTTCTGTGCTTAAGGAAGGAGAAGGAAGTTGACTGAAAACATCTCCTTGGAGACCGGCATCAGGCCCTTCACAATGAGACAGAGTACAGCGGAGCTCTGCAATACCGGACTCTAGGCTGGTTACTGCGGACAGAGCATCTGGATCCGCCCCAGCCACAGATAGAAATCCGTGGACCCAACTGGCAGATTTCCCCTTTTTAGGCCCTTCCCTAGGGAACAAAATACCAACAGTGAACCTGTGGCAACCCTCAGCTTAGGATGCCATCTAGTGCTGAATATGTGGCAACACAACAACTGCAGACTAGTTAAAAAAAAAAAAAAAAAAAAAAAAAGGCGGGGGGCTTAGAGCATTATATGGTGATGATACAGAGGCAGTGAGCACAGGCTGAGAGAAAATAATCAGCCTGCTGAGAATCTCTTGAAGAACAGGCACTAAAAAGCCAGATGGTAAAGACTAGAATAAATTCCTAAGTTTTCAATATGCAGGTGTCATTGCATATCCACAAGCATCAAGAACATTTAGGAAACTGTGACCTCACCAAACAGACAAAATAAGGCACTGGAGACTAACCCTAAAGTGATGGAGATGTGTGATCTCTCAGAGATTTCAAAATGGCTTTCAAATCCTTTTCCCATTTGCCCTGAGAATACTAGACAGTGGTACTGACGGCTGCAGGGTTTCCCCTGAGATAACTTCGCCCAGAAATATATCACTTTTATAATTATTTTCACATCGCTGTAGTATATCAACTTTGGAAACAAAAGACACCATTTTCTTTATAGCATTCTGTTTTTAGTAGTGGCATCTTCATTTACAAAATATGGTAATTCTTGATTGCTGAAAACGTAAAATCCTAGAAAATGTAGCATTTCTATGTGTGATGCTAGCATCATTCTCAAATATTCGTTGGCCAAAGATTTATTTGATGAATCTGTTTTTCCAAACTAGACAATTTTGACATTAGCTCTGTTTAGAAATAGCCCCAAGGACAGATTTTATACTTTATTTTCACATTGCAAATCAGTCAGATTTGCTTTAACCTCCCAGAGTGTGTTTATGTAAAATTAAATGAGCACTGGCTGAAAACTGCATCTTTTTTCCTCTAAATAGTAAAAGAGTTAAGAAAACAATACGATTCAACAAGATGCAGAGAGAGAATTCAGAAGTTTATCAAAAAGAGAACTTAACAGAGAGATTGAAATAAATTTTTAAAACTCACACAGAAATCCGGGACTTGAAAATTACAATAAGCCAAATAAAAAATTCAGTAAAGGGCATCAACGGCAGAATTGATCAAGCAGAAGAAAGAATTAATGAAGTCAAGGAGAGGCTTAGTGAAGTCAGAAGAGAAAAAAAGAATGAAAAGAAAGAAAGTCTAGAGGAATTATGAGAGAACATTAAAAGAGCAACTGTTTAAGTTACTGGAGTACAAGGGGTCTTGAGAATGCCAAACATTAGAAGCCATATTCAAAGAGATTATAACAGAAAACTCTCTAAACGTAAGGAAATATATGATTATCCATAGATGTAAAGATCAAAGATGACCAGCCAGATTCAACCCAAATAAGGCTATCTTAAGAAATACCGTTGCCGGTCGTGGTGGCTCAAGCCTGTAATCCCAGCACTTTGGGAGGCCGAGGCGGGTGGATCACGAGGTCGAAAGATCGAGACCATCCTGGTCAACATGGTGAAACCCCGTCTCTACTAAAAATACAATAAAACTAGCTGGACATGGTGGCGCGTGCCTGTAATCCCAGCTACTTAGGATGCTGAGGCAGGAGAATTGCCTGAGACCAGGAGGCGGAGGTTGCGGTGAGCCGAGATCGCGCCATTGCACTCATTGCACTCCAGCCTGGGTAACAAGAGCGAAACTCCGTCTCAATTAAAAAAAAAAAAAAAAAAACAACCATAATTGAACTCTCAAAGCCTGGAATATTTTTCCAGTGCATATAAATTGAACCAAAATTCAATTATCCATTACTATGGGGCAGGGACTGAAAAACACAAATGTAACAGGCATGTTCTTTTTCATTCAGGGTCTTCCATTTCTTGTGGATGAGACATTAATGTAACATGGTGGAATCAATATGATGGCAATATATTTTACACAGTTCTACAGAGGCACCAAGATGACTCACCTAATATGCGTAGGCATGTTAAAAAAGGTTTGTTCCAAGACATATTTGCAGTGACTAAAAATACCATGTAAGTATTAGCCAGTTAGGGACCCAAGAAGAAAGGCAGCACTTGTCTGTACTAGGAAAAGATTAAATGGAGACAGAAGGAAAAGGGCAAAGTAGGGAACGAAATCAGTTTAGTTTTAGACAACATGTCACAGAAGATCACAATGTGAAAATGTAGTGAGGAGTGAAGAAATTGTTAGGGGACTGATGGGTCACTGTGAGGAGTTTTTATCTTATCCTAAGCAAAGATAAGGGGTCACTGTGATGCTTCCAGTTGTCTGTGATCAAAGTAACTGACAGCAAAATCCACGATGCCTAAGTAGATGAGGTAAAAATGAAGTGAATTATGATGAAACTTCGGAAATACAGTTCTGGCATGAACTGGTAATGAGGAAGGGAGCACTGGGATCTGAGTCATCATAGCCACACAATGGAGGAGGGAGACTACCGCAAGACAGACTATGAAAAGCTAGAATGAGTTTCTTTTACTCTCTAAATCCTTTTTGTGAAGGAACTAGAACAAAAATGGAATTTATGTTAGTTCTAAAAGATTAAAGGCTTATGAGTCATATCATCTTATGTTTTACAAAGTTTTGCTTTGTCTTATATTTTTGTTCTCTCATTTAATTTGGAATACAATGAGTGTGGTGGATAACATTCCTTTCATCTTTTCCCGCTTTTCGGGTAAGAGTTATTATTATTATTTTCTTTTTTAGTACATTATGGATTAAGCTATATCCTTGACAATATGCATACTGGGGTATGTGCATCCAGCAAGTGACAGTTTTAATGCTGAACAAGTATTATATGTCATAAAATGATAAAAGAGCTCAAAATGGATTTAAGATCAATGAGCGAAATAACCCCACGGGAGGAAAAAATGCACTGAAACATAAATAGTGTCATAATTTAAATTGTATTTATCTAATCAGCCTACTAGTGCCACTGCTGTGTATTGTAATATGTGGTTTATTATAAGATTTTGATAAGAGAAGCAGACAGTGAACTGGAGTGAATGATGTTATATGGAGCATTTAGGCTATATAAACCATTTTTATTGTTTATTATTTACTGCTTGTCCATTCCAGTATCGCCTAGTCTCATGATGCAATTATGCATAATATTCTTAATTTCCTCAACATTCACTGCTATGATATTCTTGTTGTCACTGTTTTACTCCTGATGCTTCAGGAAGTTTATAATGATTGATGAACAGCAATGGGACTGTGAGTATAATACGTTTGTAAAATCACTTTGAGATCTCAGTCCACTCACCTGTTGTGTGAGGAGTTTGGGTTCATTGATCTAAAATGTTTTCATTTTAATTGCTGTAAATATTTAAGAATCTTTCAGAGCCTTTATTTATCTATTCATTTTGTGTTTATTTCATATTCTTTGCTCAAAGTATATATTCTTAAGATGTGAAAACGCCACGATTAGTTCGTGTCCTTTGTAGGGAAATGGATGAACCTGGAAACCATCATTCTCAGCAAACTGATACAAGAGCAGAAAATCAAACACCGCATGTTCTCACTCATAGGCAGGTGTTGAACAATGAGAACACATGGACACAGGGAGGGGAGCACTGCACACTGGGGTCCGTTGGGGGGAAATGGGGAAGGGACGGGATGGTGGGGAGGTGGGGAGAGATACCATGGGGAAAAATGTCAGATATAGGTGAAGGGAAGGAAGGCAGCAAATTGCACTGCCATGTGTGTACCTATGCAACAATCTTGCATGTTCTTCACATGTACCCTAAAACATAAAATGCAATAAAAAAATGTGAAAAAGCCATTCTATTTTCATATTTAGGTTCTTTCTGTATTTTTCTTACATCTGTTGCTAGAAAAAATCAAATTTAGTCTATCCAAATTTGGTTGATTATAGCATTTCAAAAAATTTAGGATGTACTTATATATTTATATGAAATAAAGTTATAGCCTAATTTCATTTTTCTTGTAAGTTTTGAAAAATTATATTTACTGTTTATATTTCTGGAAATTTGCTTTCAGTAATTATGTGTTATAATTGAATAGTTTAATAATAAAATATAATAAAAAATAGAGACAATGAAAGTACAATAACACTGAGAATAGGGTAGTTAATACATATAGAAATTATATCTATAAACACATATAATTATACATATATAAATTATATACAATTTCTGTATGTATTGTCTACACTACTCTCAGTATACACACACACATAAGTGTGTGTGTGTGTGTGTATATATATATATATATATACACATATATATTTGCTATAGTTAAAAGCAAGCCAGTTTTAAAATTTACATTAAAATATATATCTATATATGTATACTATATGTGTATATATTCTCTGCGCTGTCTTTAAACATTGCTACATACCATTTTTGCCTATGACTTTCTAAATTTCAAGTAAAAATATGGATGGCATTTAAATAGTTAATACTTGCTATATTTGCTGTAGCAAAAAGGAAGTTATTTACTCATTGACAATTCACGGGGAGTGGTCTGCATATCGAAATGTGGGGATAGTATTTTAACAAGTATTGGTTATACTTTATTTGTAGAACCCACAAATTTTATCATCAGCTTTTTAATTATAACAAAAATAAATATATTTTTCTATATGGTAGTATATACATGTGTTATTAGAACATGAGCAAATTATAAAAACAAATAATTTTATAATAATATTTATATATATTTGCATCTATTACTTTTGTATTGCTTATTTAAAAAATCTAGTTACATATTTAGTGCTTAATATAAAACATCCTCATCTGAATTCTTGAAGTATATTAAAAATATATTAGAATGTATCTTGACTATAATTTAAGAGAATAATTTGAATAAAATAATTAAAATGTAATACATATTTTATTTCAAATTATTAAGTATATATCTTAAGTGCAGTTATAGGCTTGCAGAATTGATTACCTGTAAATAGAAAATAGAAGAGTAAAATAGAAAAGAATATATAAAACAATAATAATTACAAAATCCATTTCTATATCATTAAACACAATTATAAGCATTTCACTCTTGTATATTTTCTTGATACAGTCACAGATGGGAATTAATCTGCATTAGAGAACAGTTTAAAGTTTTATCACAGCATTATATTGTAAACACTTTCACGCCTCAATTATTCGAGATTATTATTTTAATGGCTCAAATATATTTTATAACAATATGTTAATTTATTAATTCAACCATTCTTAAATATTAAGAAATTTACACTTTTTATATTAGAAGCAGTGCTAATATAAACATTCTCATGCTGTAATCATTGTGTAAACCTCTAATTCCTTAACATAAATTTGAGGAGACAGAGTCATATCAATTAACTTGCCTTTATATTATTTTTAATTATTTCTAAACTAGGCATTGCATCAGAAATATATGCAGCCCTCTGAAGAAAATTCTGAGCTGCTGTGTATTTGCATAACTCACAAGGTGACCATGTATAACTGCTGGGTAAACTGCACATTCAGCTTTCAACTTTCAAGTGATTTATGTGACCCAGATTGCCTTTGGGTCATTGATCTCTATGTCACAGAAATTTCTGATGATAGTGTGGAGAGTTTTTTTAGTCAAAATTTCTGGAGGACAAAATGCTATGACATGATGCTGTCAACTTCACCATCCCTAAACAGATGAGATATGGAGAAGAAGTCATTTGACTGGGGCCACTACTGTGGAGTCAGCCCAGGTTTGACTGGGTCAGTAGTCTGCATATGTTTTTGCTTGATGTCATTTCAATAATTTTGAGAAAGAATGTATGTTTTCACATCTGTTTGTCATTAAATATTGATTTATAAAGTAATAAGCCTTTGTTAAGAAAGGGAGAAAAATTTTAAAGACCATATAAGGTAAAATAAGGATTGACTGTAAATGGAATAAATATTTGAGAATATAATTTCATGAAAGGCCTTAACTTCTTATTAAAATAAAAAATAAGTCCAGGCATGGTGATTTATGCCTATAATTCCAGCACTTTGGGAGACTGAGGCGAGTGGATCACCTGAGGTTAGAAGTTGGACCAGCCTGGCCAACATGGTGAAACTCTGTATCTACTAATAATAAAACATTAGCCAAGCATGGTGACCCATGCCTATAATCTCAGCTATTGAGAAGGCTGAGGCAGGAGAATCACTGGAACCTGGGAGGTGGAGGTTACAGTGAGCTGAGATCGTGCCACTGCACTCCAGCCTGGGTGACACAAATTGAAAGCTGAATGTGCAATTTTTTTTCAGACTCCATGACACGCAAAAAATTAAATCCGAAGGATATGTACAAATTTTACATATAAGGTTTTTTTCAATATATTTTGAGAAAGGTGATAGTCCTGAGAAATATTACAGTTACATTTTAAAATGAACTAATATGGCTTCAATGTTTCTAAATCTAGACCATCTCAACATGGCCCAAGCGTCAGGCTAAACAGAAATAAGCGTAAAACAACATTTCAAATTATCCCTTTGCTTATTGCCTGAAGGGTTTTAATATCTCTGGGCATTATATTAGCTAAGATTGGGTTACATGAAGACTATACCTTTCTTCCTTAAAATGGGAAATATGTGAGTGTATACTATACAGCACAAATAAATTATGTATAGGAGTTGACTAATAAATGAAATCTTAAAAGGATCTGTGAATAATGTTCTTCAGAAATTTCTTCATATTATTTAGAATTATCTATAATTCAGCCTAAAAACTTTAGATGAGAATCATTTTGATTTTGATTGAGTCATATAAATTGTTAAATGTGAGCGTTAATGTATAATAGTAGAGTTATCTCCATGAAGACTTGTAGATAGTTTCATATCCAGCAAGATCAAGAAAAAAATGTTGTGAACAAGATGTTCATTTGACCAACAGGAAATATTTAGGAATACTGCTTCACTGGAGGTGGTTTCTGGAATTACAATTTTTACTTAGGTTTTGGAGCAAGCCTGACACTCCTGTTCCTTTTACAAGACAGCTTTTCCTCTAACTTCCTATATGTTTCTCCAATATATAGAAAGACGTTTTCTGGTTATCTTCTGGGGATGAAACAGACTGACGGACCTCATTGTCTGGGGTTTTATATCCCGACTGCTCTGCAAACACTTTACCTTCTTGTCCCCTTCTAAAACCTCAGCTGTCCAAGTGAAGTTCCTGATCCACATCTACGATAAAGCATTTGTGCTTTGTAGAAACAACTGAGCAACTGCTGCTAAAGGCCTCAATCTCAGTTTTACATCTCTCTCAATGAATCTTACATTGAAATGCAAAGTTAAACTTTTTCATGTTCATTTTTCTTAAATATGGGGGTGACCTAATTTCCATGGGCCATTGAAAAACTTTCCATATATTGCATGCTTTTACTCACTTACCAATGCCTTAAATAGTTTTTTTGTTTTGTTTTGTTTTGTTTTGTTTTGTTTTTTGTTTTGTTTTGTTTTCATTTTTGGTTTTGGTTTGAGACAGAGTCTCACTCTGTTTCCCAGGCTGGAGTGCAGTGGTGTGATATTGGCTCACTGCAAACTCTGCCTTCCAGGTTCAAGCAATTCTCTTGACTTAGCCTCTCGAGTATCTGGGACTACAGGCTCCTGCCACCACACTCAGCTAATTTTTGTATTTTTTGTAGAGACAGGGTTTCATCATGTTGCCCAGGCTGGTCTTGAACTCCTGAGCTCAAGCAATCTTCCTGCCTGAATCTCCCAAAGTGCTGGGATTACGGGTGTAAGTCACCACACCCAGCCGTTAAATGAAATTTTTTATAGCTGAGTTATATAAATTACATATATGGTGACTATACAATGAACTTTTCCTGAGACAGTCTCAAATTGCACTCTTGTCCTTAATAACCACCAGCATTGTGGTAAAAGTGTGGCTGGCTCTTTAGAAGTAAAAGTCCTGACTTGTAGCACTTAGAAATTTTGTGGTGTAAATGACTCCACTTTGGCTGATTTCAAGCTTCTAATATGACATGATTGAACCTGGAGTTGTCAGAGAAAGCACACAGTAATCTCTTGCAAGCCTCCAGGAAGATGCTCTTGTACACTACTGTGTGGTACCTCCTTTCAAACTTAAACACAACCTGCTTTGTAGAATACATTATGTTCATTGTAATTTTAAGCCATTGGCTGCCTGAGGTTATTAGGATTCTAAGTTTACTTGAAAATTCATAAAATTGGTGAACAGCTTGTTATAATCTCTATTTTGACTGTGTCAGATAGAAAAACTAAAATTTAACTAAAATTTTCCATTTGAATTGTAATTTCTTGAACTGTAACTTAGGGTCCAATGTAAAAAATTTTATCTCAGAAATCATGAGTTAACTCTTAGATGGAGATGATAGAAAACTATTTTCTTTTCCTATATAAACTCAAATACGTCAGTGTGAAGATCAAATTAAAAATAAATGAACTTACATTAAAATAAAGTAAAATTTGTTAATAAAAACTGAGAAATTTTGTACAAAATTTTGATCACCTAAGTCGCATCATGAGCTTTTCCTCAATGGCAAGAATGCATTAAAGCCTTTATTTTAAAAGCCTTTATTTTAAATGATTTAAAAAATTATGAAAATATTTAATAATAATTCAAATTAAAATAATAGAAAATGTATTTTTTATGTGCAGCAGTCTCTTTAGAGCTTAGTTTTAGCCTCAATGCTGCTGTGTTAATAATAACAAATTTCATTGCACTTTGAAAATGACTGAATATTTCCTTCCTTTATAGTCTGGCAAAATGTTTGTAGGTTTGAAATGTGAACAAAGCTCTCTCTTTCTGAAATGACTGTTAGCTGCTACACATTTCTCCCACACAAAGAGCCCTCAGATGGACAAACAATTCAAGTCCTCACACTCTCCATAAACTTGCAAAGAAAGTAGTTCTCATCCAATCTTCTGGTGAATTTCCCAATCCTCACAAAGACATTTAAATTTAGATTTTTATTATCATCACGCAAAATGTTTAACTACACTACTATACTACCCTAAAGTTTTATAATTAACAATTGAGAATTTTTGCATATTATATTTTAAATCTCTAACAAGAAAATCCAAAGGTCTTGGATAATATACACATAAGTTACTATCATGTTGTGTTTGGTAAACTCTCAGTACTCAACCTTAACCAAGAAAAGAAACACAGTCTATATCATATGCAGTCTGGATACTAAGTATAAAAATTAATGAGCATTATAATACCCTCTTAAGACATGCATAACAAAACATTTTATACTTTATCTCAACTCAAAATCATAGAGACTTCATCACCCTAGTATCTTAGAAGTCTAAAAGAGATTAAAAAAAATTTATGTTGTTTTACAAGAAAAATTGAACTATTTTTAGCAAACATACTTGCAGATTTCCAGTAAGCAAACATTCAAACTAAAGGTCTTCTTCCCACCATGGCATTTGTTAGAAATATGCTTAAAGGTAAAATTCTTCAGGTTTTTTTTTTTTCAAATTCCCTCCTCTCTCTCTCTCTCTCTCTCTCTCTCTCTCTCTCTATATATATATATATATATATATATATATATATATATATATTCTAATACTTTTAATATTTACATGTTTTCTTGAAGTTTCATTTGTATACATTAAACTATACTTCTGAGTATACTATTTCTTATGCTATTGTTGTTGCTGCTGTTTCTAACAGTAATGAAGTAAACCATATTCCAAATATCTGACAAAAGAAAATAAAGTATTAAACATAATAGAAGGCATATTCTGACCTCATTTGTGGAGTTGGATAGAAATTTCAAGTGAATTCAACATCTGACAATCTTTTTAGCACCCTTAAGGTTTGTTATAACTCTACAGGCATTAAGGAGACAGTTGGTCCATAAATATTTCACCTTACTAAGCTGTGTACAAGTTGTTAGTTTAAATTCAGATAGGATTTAACAAGAAATATTTGATAAAGCCTAATAGCACTTGATTTCAGAGCACAAGTTTAGGTTATAAAGAATGAAAATCTCTGTGTCCTGATGCTGTATTATTATTTCTTTAATGCTACAAGAATTTAATATAGTCTTCACTTATTTTCTAATCATGTTATTTTATATAAAAATCTCCTTCGAAATGTACTCCAGATACGAGCTTATTGTAAGTGATGTTCATTTGGAGGGTCCCTAAAGATTTGTTTAGACAACCTCAAATATGTCCTTTCTCCAAACATTTTCTCACAAAATTTACTGCTTATAATTTTGTATTCATGCTTCTCAGGCACTGAAATAAGAAACACTACTATCAAAATTATTAAAACCATAATGTAGCTCTCATAATAATAGTAGTGATAATTAAAATACTATAGTCAAGCATTATATAAAATAAAAATGTGGCCCTCCATTTATTTGTTCCCTAGGATTTTGGCAAACTCAGGTTTGCTTATTCATTAACATCTTTTAAACAAGTGAAATATACCCAAGAAATATTATTCATCTGATACTCAGAGTTGCAGAATTTGCTATCAGATATTACAGATCAGTGAGCTGTCTTTTACGTACATATAAGAACACAGAACACAGGGTGATGAAAACATGTGCCCATGGTTATGCAGGTCAGAGCTGAAAGCTAGGTCTCCTGACTCAGTCAAATTTTGGTTAAGTAACCAAGGTCAAAGTGCAAGTTTCCTAGTCAGTATGGAAACCAAATGTAAACTCATAAGGCTAAATTAGACTTCAAGCTGGAATTCCTCCATCACCTATTCTCTCATTATGATGACTTCTTCCCTATCTCTTTTGATAAAACCTGATGAAAGCCTTGAGTTTTCAGCATATTCTCAGCAAATGGAAAGTTCTCTTTGTAATAATGCATGTATTTTATCTAATGGACAATCCAAAGGCTTCAAATTGCCCCCCCCCCCTTCCCTTGGCTGGGGCCTGACGACATTAGCTGTATTCATGCGTCAAGGGGAGGCATATTACCTTTCTCTCTTTGATCACTCAGCACCACCATTCTTCCTTTTCCTTCTCTGCCATAGCAGATGCATCAGAGTTTAGGGAAAACATAAAAGAAAAGAGAGTATTCTTACCCCAGTAATACTGTCCTTAGCTAGCATTAGCACTACACCAGATACTTACAGGAAACTCTTTCCTCTTTCCTAGAATGCTTCTTTCCTTGATTCATTGATGATAATAGCCAACTGCTGGAGATCCCTGCCCTGCCCGGTACTTTGTGCAATGGAATCCTTCTATTGCTGCTGGTGGCTGAAGGCTGGTTTCATGCCCCTGGGGCCACCCCAATAGGAGTTACTTTACTCCTAATGACAGCCCACTTAAATAGAAGGCAGATCCAAGGGAAGCACAGCATCTTCCGTGTGCTAAACTCTTGGAGTAAAAGCCAGACCAACGTGTAAAACCCTTTTAAATCTCTCAGGCTAAGTCAGACACTGGTCCACTATGTCTCCCAAGTCCGGGGGGACATGTATCCCATTCTCCAACTAAAGCCACAGACGCTACTCCACCTGTGCTAGAGGTGGACATGTTTATTCCTTGGAGGACAGCAGGGACACATACATGAAATGATCTCTCTAAAAATTCTCTAAAATTCCTTTATGTGAGTGTACTTAATCTGGGTGGGCATTGAAGGTAGTATAAATTATTTTCTGATGCTTCTTTTGCAAGTCCTAAATGGCAGTTTCACATCTTACTTTGGAATGTGGTGTGTACTTACTTGAGCCTTAACTGAAACTGATTAACTGATTGCATTGACTCATCATGTCCCAGCTTCTTTGGAATCTTAGAGCATTCACTTTTACATTCTTATTGCTCAGTACAGTGATTCAAACAGTGCAGACATTCAGTAGCAGGGTTTTATTGCATGGCTGAAGTGATTGTTAATTTATATCCTGTGCCATGTGCTCTGCAAAGAAAAATGTAAGTGGCCCTTGATTTATTTCTCTCCCATGGCTTCACCAACAAATATTACATCAACTGTTAATAAATCTACATTTTTTCTCTCACTGGACTTCATTCTCTCCATATATTTTCTATATTCACTTGGCTTGGTTCAGGTGCTTCCTTTTCACTTGGATTGTTCTAAAACACTCTGAACTATCTCCTTACCATATTCTCTTTTCTTTCTAATTAGTGTTTTATACTGTCTTCAAGGCTATTATTCTAAAAATTCAAATTTGATCCTTTCATTCTATGCCATGACTGCTTTCTGTTTAACTGAGACAGGAAAATAGGGTCTGGATAAAGGGAATGTAAGGCCAACTCACACTTCAGTTATGACAGGAAATAACCTCTCTATAGGATGTATACTGAGTAAGTGATTTTGAAAATTCATCTTTTTCATTTGCATAGGGCTTATACCAAGTAACCAATGGAAACCCCTAGAGGATATTAAAACCCTCACAATTTCTGTAACAGGGTACCTGAGCCCCAATGCTTGGGCTTGCTCCCACACTGTGGAGCGTACTTTCATTTTCAATACAAACTTTTTAATTCCTTTCTTGCTTTGTGCATTTTGTCCAATTCTTTGTTCAAGACCCCAAGCACCTGGACACCTTCCACCAGTAACATAACTATTTATGGTTTCCTCTCACGTATTAAAAAGAGTCAAAATTTCCCAGAATAACACAACTGACTTTTTCAATATGGCATCTGCCTGTCTCCCCATTACTGTCTTCTACCTTTTTTCACTTTTATCCTCATAAAGTTCAACAATGTTCAACCATGAAGAGATTGTTAATTGGGTCATGTTCTTTCATAAGTTTCATCTTTTGCAATTCTGTTACATAATGTGACTTCTTTCTTCTTTACCAGGTGAACTTCAAATGCTAGTTCAAATTATATTTTTACAACTCTCCTCAGAAATAGTCACTTCTTCATTTCTGCTAATTCTAGACCAATGGTGCTCCTAACACATAAATCATTCTGTGTTATTTGTTTACATATCTGTCTTTTCAAGTAGACTTAAGGGTAACCTTTTTATTATAATCAGTTAATACATGAATAATTACAAAGTCAATGAAGTAAAAGTTATTATTGCTAGAAAGCTACTGGTAAGAAAAAAGCATCACAAGTGTTGGGGTATAGAGAATGATACCCTGAATTATGGTGTTCAGGCATGCTGAGCGTCTTGAATTAAAATAAACTGGGAAGATGTAGAAGCTGCCTAACTTTCTGATCTTCTCTTGTTTCTTTACCCACCCTCCACCCCAAGTGCAGGGAGGAAATTTCTCTGGAATCTCCTGATCTGAGGAAAAAAAACTTCTTTCCAAAAAAATGCAATTGTCTTAAAATTCCCTCCTTAGGAATGTAAGAAATTAACCAGGAAAGATTAACCACAAGAGGAAAACAAAAGAGACAGAGACTAGAAGTAAATGATTATTTTGGGAAACTCAATGGGACTGAAAAGTTATGGAAAGGTGAGGGTTGGAACTGCACTGTGAACAAAGTTAGTCTTACTAGGCAGATGAATTCTCATAGGTAATCTCTTTGTGCTGCCCTCAAAAGAGTAGATAAAAATTCTGTATGGACATGGTTTTGCGAGCTCATTCATTCTCCCTAAAAATTAAAAACAAACAAAAAAAGAAAACAAAAAACATTGCCAACAGACCCACATTTTCCTCCCCAACTGTAAGGTGTTTAAGCTTCAGCTAACTGGCCCCTCTTTGAGTGTTATATTTGTGAGACCTCTGTGTCCATGTGCACATAAATAAATTTGTGTACCTTTTTCTCCTATATGTCTGTGTATTATATAGCATTTATTATTTTCATTTATTTTGAAACCATATTATATGTTATACTCACAACATCTTCGTAATCTGCTTCTCCTTACTGAGCCCTCCAAATAATTTAATCAAATTACAGCAAGCAAAGTGACCTCAATGGAAAAAGTGTGCAGAGAAGCCATGTTGTGAGATCATGAGTATAAGATTATCCTGCCCAACTACTCAGTTATTGTGCAACTCATTTCAAGTCGAAAAAAGTCTTAAAAGAAGATAAAAGATTGTGAAATATAACAGACCTCATAGGCTTCTATATTCTCTATATTGCTATTTACCAAGCTATGTATATTCTGCCAATGAAATTGTCATTGGTTTGATATAATCTTACCAGTATCTAACTGAATATGCTTCTAAGTATCATATCAAACCCTTAGGTTAATAATGGTAGCAGCACTTCATTAAGACCTCATAAAAAGAGGCTGATATTCCTCAATGATCTACCTCTACATTGGACTTTGTGTTTGTAATGTGCTAACAACATGCACAAAAACATGAGAAATAGGTTTAATAATTTATAAGGTAGTTTTAAATGGTCAGCCCACAAAATGCATGGAAATTGCCTTCATAAATGCCTAAAACTACATGTATCTCTGCAAATAAATTTATGTGTTAAAGAAATGGCCCTGGTTCCCAGTCTAGGCATTTCATGAGGAAACATCTCTGCTAAATAAAATAATATAAGAAGAAGATATTGTGCCACTTCTCTTGCTATATGATCTTATTTACCATCTTAGGTTGAATTCCTTAGAAATCAGAGCCTGAGATAAAAGCTATGTGCTAACACTTTATTAAGAAGCTCAATAAGTCCCTAGGGAGGAAAGGAGAAAAGCAGAATTTATCTTTGGTTTTCCTTGAGAATTTAGATAAAAAATTCTTAAAACATAACATTGCCAAATATTAAATGATTTATTGTTCACATATATATGCTTCATTAACAATAAATGAAACTATAGATAGCCAGCTACTTAAAAGCTAAAATATACTGAATTACAGGTTAGCACAACAACAGGCATGCACATTTTGAACTCTTTAGAGGAAACTACCATTTTTACCCTAGATACACAATAAAAACAAACAAACAAACAAAAAACCAACTTCTAATTAAAAAAACAAGCATACAGTGGTAGGAGGTTGGATTGGATGACTTCATAAATAGCTATTATCTCTTCGCAATAAAAATAAATTGTGAATATACTTTATTAATGACAACAGCAAAAAAGTGAAGATGCACTCAGAATCTGTAACTGTAATGTATGTTAACAAGGCATAGTGATGGATATAGCTCAGCCACGTGGACTGTCTCTAATAGACTATACTTGAAAGCCAGTCCTAACATCTACAAAGTAGATTCACAGCCTCAATAACATTCATTTAGATATTTAATAACTGAATTTTCAGAAAATACTCTGTTACTTATAATCTGGATTCTCCTGCTTCATGCTACATTTTTTTTTCTATTTAGTCCTTAAAGAAAACTAAAAATAGGCCATTGTGAAAACTCATCCTTTAATGTATTTGTTCATTAATATCTTGATCTTGGTCTAGATGTGACAGGTCCGAATAGAAGTTACTCAGCTTAGGGGCTTTGCTAAATTCATTTTTATTTTGTCACTGTCTTTTGAATGGTAGGAGTCAAATATAAACTTCTTTCTGAATCATACAATTTGATATTTTGTCGAAATGGGATTAAGTTTGAATTATGAGTAAAAATAATCAAATATACTTTTATAGTATAGGCAGAAGACTATGTACACAATCTTCCATCACTGTCAATTATATAGACATAACAGTATTGACGATAACTAGGATTGTTCTATTTTGAATCCATATAAATACAAATGGTCTGTTAATTCTGACATGACAGAGGAGAAAAATATTATATTCACAATTTCACACTTTCAAATAAAGGTTGTAATATAAATTTAGTTAATGTGATGTCTATTACAGAAGAGTAAGAGAGAATCAGAATGATTGTTTATAATCTCAAGGTAGGTTTTTATTTCTTCATCTAATACTCCTAAGTCCTACCTTTTAAAAGGAAGAAATATTGCTATTATTAATTTTTAAGGTTCTGGACTAAATGCAATTTTTAAATTAATCTTATATCCATATAAAATATGACTCAAAGAAGATATTGCTTTGACTTTGACTTTGTTTTAGTGCTATTGTTCCTAAGCCCTTAAATCTGAAATCTCTGATGATGTGTTAATGGCCGTTAGATTTTATATACTATCTTTTTTCTCAACATTAACAAATAGCAGTACTAATGATTAATATTACTATTGGTTACCTTGTGGTCAGAAAAATAATTTTTGGAAAATTGACTCTGAACATCTTTTAAATGAGGAAATTTTGTTCTTATATTTTGTTGCAATTAGCTTGACCCTTTCTTTAGTGCTTTTAACTATAGTTTTTTCTTTTAGGATAAATTTATATGAGAGATGGTTTTACTATCCTACTATTGTATATATTCAGGAAGAACTGGAAACAAGAGAGAGAGAGAGAAAGTTCATAGGAAACAAGAAGGTCATCAAACAACCTGGTGAATAAAAGTGATTTTTTCTAATTTGATAACCATATCCTTCCTGAAGTGAGGTTGATAGCATTTCAGATCATACAAAAAATTTTTCTCTGCTTATCTATATACTTCAGCACAACTATAAAATTTGAGACCTAGGTAATTTACATTACCATAATGGAACAAAAAATGATTCAGTCACATTCTTGAGAGTGACCCCTAGCTCTAGAATTTTATAAAATGATTTAACTAAAGATGTAATTTAAAGTAGACAATATATGAGACTTAGTTTCTACTCTGTGTAATTGTCATTAAATATACACAGCAGTCATTTTAATAAATAATATAATAAGTTTACATGATATTAGTACAATTTGGTTCATGATTATGTGCTAGGCAATAGATCAAGGTACTTTATACTTATTTTTAAAAATCTAGTGTGAAAACTATCACTATTAGCTCCATTCTCTACTACTATGCTCAATTTTCCATGTCATTCTAATTTTATGCAACATTTGTATCTCCTAAGGAAGCAATTCGCAACTTTTTTATATCATAAATCTTTGAGAATCAGATGAAAATTATCACTATCCAAAAATTCAAATTGAATAGACATGCAAATTTTGCATGCAATTTTAAAAAGTTTGGGGACAGGCCGGGCACGGTGGCTCAAGCCTGTAATCCCAGCACTTTGGGAGGCCGAGGCGGGTGGATCACGAGGTCAAGAGATTGAGACCATCCTGGTCAACATGGTAAAACCCCGTCTCTACTAAAAATACAAAACATTAGCTGGGCATGGTGGCAAGTGCCTGTAATCCCAGCTACTCAGGAGGCTGAGGCAGGAGAATTGCCTGAACCCAGGAGGCGGAGGTTGCGGTGAGCCGAGATCACGCCATTGCACTCCAGCCTGGGTAACAAGAGCGAAACTCTGTCTCAAAAAAAAAAAAAAAAAAAGTTTGGGGACTTAAATTTATAGACCATCTAGTGACCCATAAAATCTAAACTAAGAATTCACATGCTATGTAAATGGAAATAAGATGACCTTGTCAAATGCTGCTAATACAAATATACATCAAAAAGGCATTGTTTCTGAATTTAAAATATCTAATCTGAGAGAACAACAAAGAATATTTATATCAATCCAAAACATATAGAGGGGCCTGTGACATTATAACTTATTGTAATAAATATAAGTACACTTATAAGAAATATGTGTATGTATATCGGGATGTCTTGGAGACATAAAAGATGTTTGTCAAAGAACCATATTGTTCTTTTTTTTTTTTTGGTATCTAAAACTCAGCATGCCTCAAACCATAATTATTTTTCATATCTTTTTTACACTCTATTTTCTATTTAAATGAACAACATCAATCTCCTTTTACAACACTGATCTTACTAAATGGATTCATTTTAGTTTATATCCAACCAGTTATCAAACCATATTGGCTCTAGTTAAAAGAAATGAACTTAATCTTTCTATTTTCTTTATACTATCAAACAAGGAATTTAATAAAAGGGACTGCTCATCCGCTATGTAAAAAATCAAATAAAACTTTTTATGCTCTAAACATTATCAAGAGTATTGTTTTCTTCTTTTCCTTAATTGACTAAACCTTAAGAGTACTGATCCCTCTGTATCCATCTCTAAAGGCTATTATCAAAAACAGTTGTTTCTCAGAGTCAGGAGGTATATCATATTACGTATCTTCACTCCGTACTCACATTACCATTTCTCTGTCTGCTAAAAATCCCCTTTCTAAAAATAATCTTATCATCAATTTATTCTATCATCTTCCTAACCTCAGTTATGGGAATAACTATTTCTTCATCCTTCCCACTGTGCTTCCTTTTCACACACACACACACACACACACACACACACACACACACACACACACATATGCATATTTCATAGACCAGCTCACTCTCTTCCTCATCACACCTATTCTTGGTGTTTTGAATATCTGGTGTCTCATTTATTTTACCTGGCACCTAAAACTATATTTAATCAACTCTTGCTCAGCCACTCTCTATGGTCACATGCTGAAATGAGAAAGGAAATCACCTTCAAAATCACAAATTGAAGCCTCCCACATTCTGTTCTTAGTTGCCTGATCCTTCCATTTCACTTCCTCAAGTGCCTCTACTGCAATATTTCAAATATTAGGCCTTCCAATTCTTTAATCCCGCTTCCCCACCTATTGTCTCTTCTGGCTACATTTCCTACTTTTCAGTATTCTTTTTTCTAGTTAATCATTATGATCACTCTCTTTTAAATACTTTAAACCAGCTTTCTCCTTCTCCTCTTGTTGACAGAGATTTAAAAATATTAATCTTAAATGACTATCTAGGTCATATTTCTTTATACCTTTTCCCATAGTTGAGAATTGCTGAAAATGATTCCCATTCTGCTCAATTAATTCTGAGACCTTTTTACTTTTCCAGAACTCTCCATACACTTTCCTCTGTTACAACTTTCTCAGCATATTACTACAAGTCCTCTGTAAGAGGAGTCTGAGGCTGCAGTCAGCTGTGGTCATGCCACTGAATTCCAGCTTGGGTGACAGCGAGATGTTATATCTCTCTCTCTCTCTCTCTCTCTCTCTCTCTCTCTCTCTCTCACACACACACACACACACACACACACACACACACACAAATAGACTCGTCTAATTTTAATGTAGCTATAGTGATCTACTTTTGGTAGATTTACACATACATCTATTTTATCTTTTTGTTTTCAAATTATCCATGTCTTTAGATTTAACCATTTTCTTCTGTAAGTGGATGGGTTTCCCTTTATTCATAAAGACAATCTTTGTCTTCTAATAGGAGCTTTAATTCAATTTACACTTAATATTGCTTTTGATATTGTTGCATTTAGGCCTATCTTCTTACTTTTTCATTTCACTTTGTCCCATCTATAGATTGATCCTGTTATTTTATGCATCTTGTTACCCAAACCAATCACTGTGTTTTCCTTAATTTGGATTTTTTAAAAATAGTAGATTGCATATTTGGTCCCAAGTTACTGTTACAATTTTTGTGTACATCTTCACTCTTTTCACTAGTAGAACATTCATTAACGATCATGTCTGTTTACTCTAATGCTGAGATCATCTGTTTTATCCTGTTGTCTGTTTTTCTATTGATGTTCGGTCACATGTTCCTCTCACTTGGTATGTCTAGCATTATTTAATTCTATGTTGGGCATTGTCTATACAAGTCTATTGAAAGGTGCTTCCAGATGGTATCTTCTATCAAATATTTCTTCTTTTATATTAGATATGGTGAGAGACTTATGACATTAATTTTTTTATTGATTTTTGCCTTTAATAAGGGGTTGATTTTTGCCTTTAATAAGGCTAAGATTCAGCCTTATTAAATCTCAACTTTTCCTAGTTTCATTCATTTCCTTGGTCATGATCCTCCTAGGCTTTTTACTAAGAATCTAATAAATCTCCAGTTGTTCCACATAAAATATCTGTGTCATTTCATTCATTCCTTTGGAGGCCTCAGAGCTTAGTTTTAGTCTTGTAACTTCCAAAAATAAAACTTTTCCCATTTCTTATGGGAGGAGCAAGCTGTTTGTTTGGGATTTATTTCCTCCTTTCATTGCAATATTGCATTCTAAGTACAAAAGATTACTGGAGAAAGTTACTCTTTTTTATATACTCAGCTAATTCCTAAGCCTTTCTAATGTGGATCCAGAAATCTGAAGATTCTTAGTACTCTACCACCTCTGAGAATCCATAGACAGAAGGGTATCATTGAATTATTGAGGTGAAATGTTATGTATTCACAGAATTTATTGAAAAATTATGTCCTACCTAAAGTTTTTTTGTGTGTTAATAAAAAGGAATAATTCTTGCTATTACAGAAAACAGAACTAGAGAAATTGACATTTATGAGAGAAGAAACAAAGAAGCCCTGACTGTCCCAAAAACAGTAGACAGTTTTACAGAAACCAGGGGAAAGTGGTCTCTATGTTTGTACACTTAATACTTCAAGATACGTGATTCGTTAGTGTATGAGAAACAAATTGCTCACAGGTTCTCCATCAGTACAGGGAAAGATTGGAGAGAGGCTCATGCTGCAACCTTCAGTGGTTTATATTAGATACATATAATAATTCCTTCCGTTGCTGACAATTTTATGCACAAAAGGAGACATCTTACAATTAGAATTCAACATTCACTGTAGGAAACACATTTTTTCTTTTGTTTTACCTAATAAAGTATATCTATGTTATCTAAAAGAAAGATTGATTATCAGTATAAATTATTAGTAATAGGAACTATTTATTTGGCATTTGAAGCTTGGCTTTATGCTAATGCAGTCAGTGTATTTTTTTTTTTTTTTTCTCTACAGTCCTCCGATTGATTTCCCGTAAGCTTATGTATAAGTCCTTTAGCTTTCTATAATGAATCCTTTGCTTCCTTGAATGGTATTCTATCTACAGGATACTGAAGTGTCCTGCTAGTTCCTGGAAGTTGCCTTGTCTGTAGCATATTGTTCTAATAATATTTCCATTTAATATTTTAGACATCTGGCTAAGACCTAATTTAGAAGTAATTTTTCATCAAGCCTTGTCCAACTAGCATAATTACAAAGGAGCTCACCATTCTCTGACCTCCAATTACACTTTCCATTAGTGAATATGTGCAGAATATATTTAAAATGAGATGGTTAACTCAGCTGGGACAAAGAAGTTCCCTTCTCACAAAGTTCCAACAGTTTGATAGCTCTTTTCTAAAGCGTGTTGAAGGGTGTTCTGAGATTTTGCCCTAATGTAACTGATACCAGTAGTTCATATCTAACAACATCCCAGATAGTCCAGAATTTAAAAAAAATTATCATGATTATTTTCTCATACAATTAAAAATTATGTGATCATTTTATTTTTAATGAAAGCACTAACATTTCATCACATTTACTTAATTATAAGTTAGTTTCAAAGGTTTACTTTTAGAATTAATATTATATTTTTCACTGTATTCATAGGACATATTTCTAGAAATAAATCTGTTACACAGCAGTCTTTGAAAGTTTTTAAAGCTGTTAGGATATACATAAAATTGTTCCTAGAAATATTTAAGCAATTTATATTCCCATTAATACTCTGTGAGTGATTGTATTATTATAACGAGAAAGCTATCACTAAAAATTTCACTTGAAAAGTATACAAATGTATGTGATTATACTTTAAATAAGCATTTTCTTGATTACCACTGAGTTTTTTTCCCCACCTTGTGCATATTAGCCATGTTTTTGTTATCTGCTATTTCTTTATAAACATTTTAATTTCTCTAATAGAGTAATTATGCTTTCTTACAAATACATAATTAATTGTTTAATAAGTATATAACACTTGAGACAAATAGTATATACAATATTTTTAAAAGCATATGACGTTTTTGGGTTTTGCAAATCATTTCTCATTTGCCAATTGACTTTAATTGTATATACAATTTAATTTTTTCAATGTGCATATAGATTTTAAAAATACTTAAACTAATAGATAAGGCAAACAGGTGGGCATCAGTCATCTCAACATCATATTGGGTGTTACATGTCAGTTTAAACTAAACTTTATTTAATTATTTAAATAACAAACCTCTATTTGACTTTGCTATTTAATAATAATTAAGTGCTTAGACTCTTCAAAAATACATATTATATGACTAATTTCTGTATAGTAGAAAAAAAAGGAGCCCCAAGTGTTACAGTTTATTTCTCTGTAAGATATCAATGAGTTTGGTCTCTAACTCAGCAAACTTGTTTCAAAACGTCCTTACTAGTGCAGTGTTAAAAACCCTGTTTTACAAAATGCTCTTTGAACTAGCATTGCCATCTAAACATTTATAGTACTAATGAAATAATAAATCTTTGACATGTTCATTTTTATATCTGTATGAGAGTCAGGTTTAAAAATTTTTTAAAAAAATATATTTTGAAACATTCCTCAGGTTCCCCCACTATCCCCAGCTGGATTCAGCTATCAGGTCTCATTAAGCTACACTGACTAAGAGGTGTACTTTACAGGCTATTAAAATAGAAACAGGTCTCTTGGTTTGGACAATGATTCCCAAGTAGCCCAAGAGCTTTATTTTTGCTGACTCTTCATTTGTAATAATTGGGAATCTAGCTTAACAGTCTGAGAATTTGATGATATATTTTAGAGGGATTATAGGATTTGTTCTTCTTAGGTGAAGAAAAGCAGATATGCTGGTTTGTTAGCTATTTGTTTTTGTTTTTGTTTTTGTTTTTTTCTAATTATGATAAGTAAATTTGTATGCCCTTTGGAAAGGAGAACTATTCTTTAAGATAAATACTATGAGTTTTTGTGTAGCTCTTGACTTTTGATCCAGGAATAAGAATTGAAGATGCAAGATTTCTGTTGATATGTAATTGAGAAAATCTTTTACTTCTCAGTATGTGAGTGTGGAGTACTCTTTTACTTTTTCAGGGTATTTTAAAATTTAATTATCAATATTTTAAATTAATTTAGCTTTGTATTAGCTGCTTAATTTTTTATTGTGATAAAATACATGTATCATAAAATTTACCCTAGAAAAATTTTAAAGTGTATAATTAAGTGGCATTAAGTACATCAAAAATGTTCTGCAACCATTTTTGCTATCAAGTTCCAGAAATTTTTCAGCATTCCAAAAAGATATCTTGTACCTTTTAATCCACCACTCCCTATGTCTTCCCAGCCACTGGTAACCTCTAACCTGCTATCTATCTCCGTGGCTTTGACTATAATGGATATTTCATACAAATCGAATTATATAATAAGTGAACTTTCTTGCCAGACTTTCACTTAGGATAATGTTTTCAAGGTCATTCTTGTTGAAACATCATATTATATAACAGTATTTCAATCCTTTTTATAGCTTAATAATAGTCCATTATATGAATTTACCATTATTTTATCCATTCATCCATTGATGGACATTTTAGTTGTTTCTACATTTTGGTCAATATAAATAGTGCTGCTATGACCATTTGTGTACATGTTTTTGTTTGACCACTTGTTAACAATTCTTTGGCTTTAAACTTAGGAGTGGAATTGCTAAGCCATATGTTACTTCTTTTTATTTTTTGGATGACTGTGAAAATGTTTGCCATGGTGGCTGTCCTATTTTACATTTCAACCAATAAAGTGTCAGTGTTCCAATTACTCCACATTTTCACCAGTACTGTTATTTTCTGTTTTTCTTTTGTGTGTGTGTCACACTTATTCCAGGGGACTGCAATGATATCTCATTGTGGTTTTGATTTGTATTTTCTTGATGGCTAATGATATTGAATGCTTTTCATATACTTGGATATCTATTTGTATATTTTCTTTGTATAAATGTCTATTCAAGTTATTTTTTTTCATTTTGTAGTTGAGTTGTCTTTTTATTTTTAATTATATGAATTCTTTATGTATGTTGGATATTAGAGTTTTATGAGATATATTAGTTGCAAATATTTTTCTCACATAATTTTTTTTTACTTTTTTGATACTGTCCTTTGATTTGTATTTTTTAATTATGAGGAAGTATAATGTACCTATTATTTTTCTTTTGTTGTTTATGCTTTTGATATTGTATCTAAGACACCAATGTCAAATCCAAAGTTATGAAGTAATACCCCTATGTTTTCTTCAAATAATTTTGTAGTATTAGTTCTTATACTTAGGTCTTAGATCCTTTATAAGACAATCATTGAATAAGTGTAGGCAATGGCCAAATTTCATTTTACACCTGAATATCCACTTATCCTGAATTTTTATGTTGATGAGACTATTATTTTCCCATTGAATAATCCTTATGCTCTTGTCAATAGTCAATTGACCATTAGTCCACGTGTGTATTTTTATGCCAGTAACGTGGTATTTTGGTTACTATAGCTTTGTATAGAAAGCCCAGAAATAAACTCACACATCTACAGCCAACTGATATTGGCAAAGATGCCAAGAACACACAATGGGGGAAAGACAACTGCTTCAATAAACGGTGTTGGAAAAACTGGATATACGTGTACAGAAGAATTGCATTAGTCTATTCCCACACTGCCATAAACCACCTGAGACTGGGTAATTTATACATATAGTGTTTTTATAAAAAGGTTTAATTGACCCATAGTTCTGCTTAGCTGCGGATGCCTCAGGAAACTTACAGCCATAGAAGAAGGTGAAGAAAAATCAGGCACCTTCTTCACATAGGAGGAGAGCGAGAGAGTGAGGGGGGAACTGCCAGACACTTTTAAACCATCTGATCTCGTGAGAACTCAAGCATTATCACAAGAACAGCATGAAGGAAACTCCTCCCGCAACCCCCAATCGTGATCTAGTCATCTCCCACCAGGTCCCTTTCTTGATATGGGGATTACAATTTGAGATGAGGTTTGGGTGGGGACACGGAGCCAAACCATATTAAGAATAAAATTAGACCCTTATCTCTTATCATATAAAAATAATTCAAAATGGATAAAAGACTTAAACGTAAGAGTCAAAACTACAAAACTACTAGAAGGAAACATAGGGGGAAATTTCCATAACATTGGTCTAAGCAAGAATCTTTTGTATAAAACCTGAAGTGCACAGGCAACATAAGAAAATATAGACAAATGGGTTTAGAAAAACTACGAAGCTCTGCACAGCAAAGAAAACAATCCATAGAGCAAAGAGAAAGCCTACAGAATAGGAGACTATAGAACATATTTGTCAACTGTACGTCTTATAAGAAGCTAATATCCAAAATATATAAGAAACTTCAGCTCAAAACAAAATAACCATCTCATTTAAAATTCGGCCAAAAACCTAGAGACATTTCTCAAAAGAAGACATTCAGATGGCCAACAGATTTGAACAAATGCTGAACATCACTAATCACCAGGAAAATGCAAATAAAAACTACAATGAGGTGTCACCTGAGTACAAATGGCTCCTACACGAAAATCAGAAGACAACCAGTGTCAATAAGAATGTGGGGAAAAGCAAACACATATACTGCTGAAAATTAGTACAACTATTATGAAATGCAGTATGGAAGTTTCCTCATCAGTAGAACTACCATATGATCCAACAATACCACTACTGCATATATATACAAAGGAAATGAGATTAGTGTGTTGAAGAGATATCTGCACTCCTACATATATTGCAACTCCATTAATCATAGCTAAAACAGGGAAAGAACCTAAATGTGCATCAGTGGATGAATAGATAAAGAAAATATAGTACATATATACAATAAAATACTATTCAGCTATAAAAAGAATGAAATTCTATTGTTTGCAGCGACACCGATGAACCTGGAGGCCATTAAGTAAAATAAGCCAGAAACAGAAAGATATCACTCACATGTGGACTCTAAAAGGTTTTTTTAAATCATAAAAGTACAGAGTAAAATAGTGATTACCAGAAAACGGGGAGAGTCAGGAAGAGAAGGGACTATGGTGAAAAATTATTAAATAGGCAAAAAGCTACAGTTAGGACGAATAAGTTCTAGGTATTTATTGCCTAGTAGGTTAAATAGAGTTAACAATAATGCATTGTACATTTCAAAATAGCTAGAAGAGAGGTTTTTGAATGTTCTTATAGTAAAGAAATACTAAATCTTTAAGGTGATGGATATGCTAATTATTCTGACTTCATCGACACAGATTTTTACATGTATCAAAATGTCATACAGTAGTACATAAATAATTATGATTATCATGCATCATTCATACATTTTAAAAAGAAAAAATCAATTGACCCTAGATGGATAAATTTATTTCTCTACTTTTATGCTAGTATCATACTCTTGATTACTTTAGCTTTTAAGTAATCCTTAAAATTGAAAAATGTTAGTTGTCTATTCTCTTGCAAGATAGTTTTCACTATCCTTGGTATTAGTTGTTTTACTAATAAATACATTAAAATATATTTTAAATTTCATAAAATGAAAAAACCAAAAAGTTCTTATTCTTACTTCAGGAAAATTGTTTTTCGGTGTGTGTGTGTGTGTGTGTGTGTGTGTGTGTGTGTGTGTGTGTTTACTTTGCTACATCTTTCTTAGAGTGGAGTTAGAGAACTATTTGTGTGCACACTTTTTTATTCAACTCTGTAGGATTTAAAGAAAAATTGAGTACAGGAGAATTATTTATCAAAGATATTTTCTTCTGAAAATTCAGTTCAGCCCTATCTTTCCTGGGCTTCTTCCACTTATAAAAATAGAAATTTTACTCTGTAATTCAGGTCCTCATTTTCTGTCTAAAAGCCCCAACTACTTTAATAACACATTCATCCAGAAGAATGGATAGAATAATTGGCTTTTATAATCTTCTCTCCATTAGATTAAGAGATAATGCATCATATTTTACAGAGTAATTTAATAGGTGGAATAGAATGTTTTAAGCTTAGGGGCTCAAGACTAACAGTTACCTAAATTTAATGTTTTATTTTGCCAAACATTAATCAATGTAATAAAAATATATCAAGTATGAACTAAGACGATGACATTAAGTTTTTATCGTTCAAATACGAAAATGAACAAACAATTTTAGGACATATACAAATGTCATGGGGATTTGCGTAAATTAACCTGGGGCAGACTTGATGGTAGCTTCTCAATTACAGTTGGTGAAAACAGCATAGGAAAAGTCTGCTGAATGATATCACTCCTGAGCCAATTACCATGACATATAATGATGACTTAGGTAAAATTTAATGAAGTATTAAGTGGAGAAGAAGCAACAAATACAATGACATCAACTCAAAAGCCAGCAGTAAACTAGGGATCAACAAACAATTCAACATACTCTGAAGATGAGGCACAAGATAGGGAATGAAGAGACGTGCTATTATTGACAATGGAAAAGGCTGCTTTATTTGTGTTCACTCCTAACATATTCCACATTTATATGCTATACCCATGGTAATATGGGCTAGTAATATAGTGCATGTTGCTGAAGACTATTAGAACTGTCTCATTAAGGTCAAATTCTGGCTCTACCACTTTCTTGATGTGTGACATTATACAGGTTCTTTAACAGTTTTGGGCCTCAAGTTTTCATGAACAAAATGGAATAATAATAACACCAATATCACTAGGCTCTTCTGAGGATTACATGAAAAAGTAAATAAGCAATGTATTACTTTATACAAAGCAATCACTCTTTCTATATAATTTTAGTATATTATTATTGCTATTATTTTCCAGTAGTAGTACACAAAGCATATGTTTAGTAGAGTTAATAATCTATAACATCTAGAAAACTTTATAAAGTTTTTCATGATTATTTATGTTTCAGGATATGGAGAACAGAATGGTTTCATTCACATCCCTGAATTAAAGTAAATATGATGATTTACCAAACTGACCCTGCAAATTTTTCAGAAGTGATCTGAAAAGGTACAGCCGAAAATGTCCTTTTAAGCTTAAATGGAGTCTAAGAAAAGACATTTACAGCAAATAAAAATCAAAAGGTGACAAATCATAATTTAGCTACATATACCTAAGATAGATGAGAGAAAAATCCCAGTGGACAATGGATGTGATATATGTAAGATAGAATTTATTGAACTTTTACTCGCCTCTATCTGCCACACATAAATGCCATTTTTTTTTTTTTTGCTTTTCATCTGCATATAAAAGTAGAACAGACTTTCAGAGGAGAGATATTTCAGTTTTCACAAAGACAAATCTTTGGAAATAATGAAATTCCAATGGTCAAAATGAAATGTCTCATGTCCACCTACAGACACCCAGTGATTTCATATTGACATATAGCATTACACAGAATCTTATTGAGTAACTTAGACTTTTAACTCCAAATAAAATGTGTCAGTTATGATGTACATATGTCAATAATTTGTAATACATATGTAATGGATGGCTCAATTTCTAAATATAAAAAATGTAATCTCAAAAATTCTCCAATCTATATAAAATCTTCAAACTAGTTAATGAACGATGCCTAACTCCTGAAATTCATGGGCCTATAAAATTATGCTAAATTAGAGGGGATTATTGATCTGAAATGTAGAAAACTTTTCTAAAAGGACTATAATTAAGCATTTTCCAACTTTGACCCTTTTCAGCAAAGATTTGGTAAGTTTATCCTCATTAATATCAGTTGTCTTTAGAAGATCAAAGTAGTAGAAACAAGTGCAATTCAGCTACATTCAGGAGAAAAATCTTAAAATATTTGTTTTAATAATTATTTTCATCAGTTTTAGTAGTATCAAGTCTAGACATACATATCTCTAAAAATTGGATCAACAATCTATATTTAGAGTACTATCTTTTCTATTCTATATTTAGAACACTATCTTTTCTAGGTGGTGATGTGCATATATCAACATATATGAACATTTATTTTGGTAGCCAATTTTAATATATTCTACTTATTACAACCACCTGCCATTACAAATAATTTTTTTATATTATGGAATTTCTGAGAAACATGTTAAAATATTACATAGACTTAAATATTAAAATATTACATAGACTTCTGCATTTATTTTGAAGTATTTTATGATAATACGATATCAGTAGGAATATATTTATGCGTATATTAATTTCTGAGCTTTCATTTGGGAGAAAGACAGAAATTAAGTCATTCTCACCCTTACAACATTGCCAAACTCCCATGCAATCTGCAAAATTACAAATTTTCTTGTGACCATCTAAAAGTTGGAATTGCAAGGCAAGCAACTACCCAAAAATGTCAGGAGACAAAGGTACCTCCAAGGAAAGATGAAAACTTAAAACTAGAAACAGTCTAGAAGAAAATACATTAACATATTGCTGTAATCTTGTCTTACATAAAATTTTTAGATGTAGTACGAAAATCATGAACCATACAACTAAACGTGAAAAAATTGTTAAATTAAACTTTAAGATTTTCATGGATGTTCTGATTTTTTTAAAAACACTGAGAAAACAATAAAAAGTCCAGCTGATCACTTAAGAAATATTTGAAAAATCATATTTATGTAAAAGAACTTGCACATGTAATATGTAGACCAATCTCAAAATTCAATAATAAAGCAAAAGCCCCATTTTAATAAATGGGCAAAATATTCCAACAAAGACATCTGTAATCTAAAACATATACAGATATCACATAAACATATGAAATTGCTATTAGATGTAGGGAAAATGCAAATTAAAACTACAGCACATTGCCACTAAGTGCCCTTTTAAATGTCAATAGTAATAATAACAATTCTGCAAAGGCCAAGTATTAACAAGAATGTGTAGCAACTGAAACTATCATACGTTTATTGCAATATGGCAATAATTTTGATAATGCAAAATGGTACAATTTGAAAAATATTTTTTCAGTTTCCTGAAAATTAAACCCTTTCTATATGACTCAGCAGTCTGTATCCTGGGTATTTACTCAATTAATACAAAAATTAATGTCCATACAAAAACTTTTCTGCAAATATTTCTAGTGGTTTTATTTATAATTGCCAAAAGAGGCAAAGAGAAATGTTCTTCAATTGATGAGTTGAATAAGAAAATGACTACAGTCAATCATGCATGCAGTGGGTTGCTATTTTCCAATGAAAGGGAACAAGATTACTGATGAATGCGACATGAAATGAATCTCAAAGTGCATTGTGCTGGCTGAATTTAGCCAGTCTCAACAGCTACCTCCTATATGATTCTACTTACATGCTAATCTACATGGTGCTGTCATCTGCCATATTTTAAAGTAATGGTACATCAAAGTCAACACAGAGTATATTTACAATCACGAATCTGTCCATAATCATTCCTTCCAAAAAATAATCTGTAAATTCCTTTCATACGGTAAGAAATTTTAAAAGAATAGTTAAGGGTTTAGACTCTATTTCCTAGTTTTCATGGAGTAAGTAGTGCAGGATTTTACCATCTACTATAAAATAAACTATAACTGATGGTTGTTGGGAGAAGCAGCAATGGAGGAAGAGTTGACAGTGTGCCTACATAAACTGGTCATATGTATAAAAGAAATCAGAAACAGTAAGCTGCAGAAGGCTGCAGAAGGCCTCTGGGGAGGAAGGCCTCTCCAGGCCTCATGTTTGGTGCAGGGTGACCTAGGCTCTGTTGCCATTAACATGTTCTCAAGGATGTAAAAACCCTTCCTAGCACTATGATGTAGCCAGACTTGCAGGCTCTTCGTAAGGCCCACGTTCCACCAGCTGCACATAAATAATAGGCTAAAGATAACTGCATGCTCTTGTTTTGTGAAACTCCCAAACCACCACTATTATCAATCTTTAGAATGACACACCAGTTCCGGCTCACTGATTCAGTTATGGCTCACTGATTCACTCCACCATCATGTCACCCTCTTCTCACAATCATCACGCCACCCCTACCCTATAGATCAAAGTGATTATAACCAAAAAATAATGTGAGAGATAAGAGCTCAGGGCCTTCACTGCCTCCAGTAATAAGTGATGCCCCCCTGGTCCCCCTTTCATTGTTAATCTGTCTTTTTCTCATTCCTTTGTTGCCACTGAACTTGGGGTATCCACGGGTGATGGGGGACTGGTTCCCTACAGCGGGTAACATACATTTTTGGTCATGGATAACAAAAATACAGAAATGTGATATATTAAAAATAAAAACAAATGGAGTGAATTCCTCTTTTATTAAGGTTGTCTTTCTGAGGCACTTTCCAAATGACAAGTAAGAATGTGAAGCTCAGACACAGAGCAACAAACACATCGAGTTAAAGAGAATTGGTGTTGCTGAGTTTGCTGGAATTTGGAGTGGAGCAGGTGGGGTACTGCACAGGAGGGAACTACACAGAGAAGGAGCCCCACAATTCTGCGTAAGTCTCCTCTCAGGTCTGTAGCCACACACACAGCTGCACACGCACAGGACCAGTGCTCCGCAAAGGCTGTGGGAGGACTGCTGGGGAACTATGTGGTACAGTCAGATACTACTGATAGTGTAAGTTCAGACCAGAGGATGTAAAGAGATCCCACTGGACATCCAGAGGTTAGAACTGAGTCCACAGAAAAGCCAAACATTAAGTCTAGGGCTACACTAGTTGTAGACTTGGCTTAAATGAGTTTCAACCTGAGACTGAACATGATCTATCTGATCTGGTAGGAGATTAACGTACCGTCAAAACCAAAGTCAACACTCTTTAAGCAAGGCAATAAAATCCTGACTCTTAATGTCACAGTATTCTAAATGTTTGGAAAACAGTAAGAACTAATATGTGGCCGGGCGCGGTGGCTCAAGCCTGTAATCCCAGCACTTTGGGAGGCCGAGGCGGGTGGATCACGAGGTCGAGAGATCGAGACCATCCTGGTCAACATGGTGAAACCCCGTCTCTACGAAAAATACAAAAAATTAGCTGGGCATGGTGGCGCGTGCCTGTAATCCCAGCTACTCAGGAGGCTGAGGCAGGAGAATTGCCTGAGGCCAGGAGGCGGAGGTTGCAGTGAGCCGAGATCGCGCCATTGCACTCCAGCCTGGGTAACAAGAGCGAAACTCCGTCTCAAAAAAAAAAAAAAAAAAAAAAAAAAAAAAAAAAAAAAAAGGACTAACATGTAGAGAAGCAGAAGCAGAAATCCAAGATTCATACCCAGGAGAAAAGCTGCGTGTAGCCAGCCTATAGTACAAGAAATAAAGAGGAAAGTTCTTTAGTCCAAAGAGAAATAGATGGAAATTTGGATTTACATGAAGGATTAAAGTATGTCAGATTTAGTAAATATTTGAATGAATACCTAACATATTTTACATTTGCTAGTTTTAAGAGCTATTTTAGTCTTTGAACAATAGCATTTCTGGTTTAATCAATATAAGAAAGAAAATGCATGCAATAATATATGAAGTTTAGAAAGGGGTAAAATTATACTGTTGGAAGGTTCTTACAATACATACAGACCCATACAGTGTTAATTCAAGGTAGACTAGGGTACATCAAGGTTGCATATTCTATTTGCTAGAGAAGTCAAATAAATATAGCCAAAAACCTAAAAAAGGAAATCGATTAGGTGACTAAAGCTCCTTACTTAATCTAAAGTAATAAAAGAGGTCAAACAAATAAAAGATGAGACAAATTTTAAAATATGTATCAAAATAAAAGATATAAGCCAAAATTATAATGGAAAACAGAAAATATTTTTAATTTAATTATATATATATTATTTTTATTTATTTTTATTATTTATTTTATTTATTTTTTTTTTGATACAAAGTTTCACTGTTGATGCCCAAGCTGGAGTGCAATGGCACCCTCTTGGCTTACTGCAACCTACGCCTTTCAAGTTCAAGTGATTCTCCTGCCTCAGCCTCCCCAATAGCTGGGATTATAGGGGTGTGGCACCAGTCCAGTTACTTTTTTGTAGAAATGGGGTTTTACCATGTTAGCCAGGCTGGTCTAGAGCTCCTGACCTCAGGTGATCCACTCACCTCGGCCCCAAAGTGTTGGAATTACAGGCCTGAGCCACCATACCTGGCCCTAAGTATATATAAACATATAAAATATATTTATACCTATATATATAAAATATATATATATGTATATATATATATATATATATATATATATATATATATATACATACACACACACACACATACACACACACACACATTTAAATATTATAATTAGAGGATGTAGATAAAGCCAAAATTGAGAGAAATATAGATCTTAAAATTGTATTTAATATAGAAAAAAGATTCATAAACAATAAGGATTTTTAAGAAGCTATTTAAAAAGCAGAGTAGATTAAAAACAAAATAAGTGGATAGAAATAAATAAAATAAGAGAAGTTCCTGAAAGATAAAGTTAAAAATAGAGAAAAGTATCAAAAACAGAAGTATGTTATTTGAATGATCAATATAATTGATAAAACTCATGTAGAAAGTAACAGAAAAAAAAGGAAAAAAAACAAATTACTCCTTTCTAGAATAAAAGCAGAGACAATAGTATAGATCAAGTTAAATAAATAATATGAGATATTTTGAAGACTTTTATGCAAATAAATGCATCGCATTATGTAAAATGGAAGAATTCCTTGAAAAATAAAAACTACCAAAACGTATGTAAAAATAAATAGAACATCCAAGTAGCTACATCTGAACCATTTAAATAGCTTTATATGGGAAGAAAGCTCAGCTGGAAATTTAAAACCTTATCAATAATAAAATGTGTAAACACAAGAGCCTTTGTTGGGAAATTATTTCAAACTTTTAGACCAACTCTTTAAGAAAAAAAAAAAAAGACTACCACTAATTTTAGGTGGGAAAATTAATGCTGATAATGCAACTACATAAATGTCTTACAATGAAATGAAGTCACAAAACATTCTTACTAACTATTAACAAACCAAGCCTAGCAATGTATAAAAGGTAGTATCGTGATCAAGTGGGATTTATCCCAGGAATATAGAATGATTTAAACATTTATAGTGAATTAATGTAAGTCATAAAATTACAGATGAGAAAATGAGCAAACAAAAAGAAAAAACTGATCATTTCTTGTAAAGTTAAAACTTTGCCTACATTATGACTGAGAAATTTTCCTCCTATGTATTCAGACAAGAGTAATGAATTTGTATGTCTGAAGAAAGACTTGTAAAAGAATATTCATAGTACGTTTATTAATAAATTTTGATATAGCCTTACAACACAATAGTACTCAACAATAAATAATGAACTGCTGAATAATCAAACATGAATAATAAAAATATATTTTCCTAAGATATGAAAACCACAAGAATATACAGTATGACTACATTTTTATAAAGGCTAAGAGTAGATCAAATTGATCTATGGTTTTGCAAGTCTAAAGCGTTAGTAATTGCTTGCTGTTGGCAGGGTAAGAGTTGGCTGAAATGAGCTTTAGGAAACAGCAATATTTTGACTGTGATGTGAATTATAAGGGTGTATACTTACAAACTATATTTCAAAGTTGGGCATTTCACTGTAGATGCATTTATATTTTAATTAAAACAATTACACAGCTAAATACAAAAAGGAAATAAAGAAGGGAAGTAAAAAGAAGAAAGGAAGACATAAAGGAAAGGATAAAGGGAGGGAAGGGGGAAGGAAAGAACAAAGAAAGAGAGACAGGGAGGAAGAAAGGGGGAGAAAGGAAGAAGGGAACAAGGAAGGGAAGAAGATATTAGGTAGGTGGAGAGAGAAAAAGAAAGCTTGGGTTCAGAAGTCAATACAGTATAGTTCATATTCCCAGATATGCTACTTACTGTATGACCTTCATCGCATTACTAAGCCCATCTCTTTTTTTCACTTTGTTGCCTAAAAATAACTTTTAAATGGTATTTGTAAGATTGTTATGAAGATTAAATAGCATGACATGATATGAAAAGGTTTTAAACTTTGAAGTGCCTCACAATATGTAACTTCTGGGTGGAAGTTATGAGCGTGGTGATCACATAGAGTATAATTTGATTTAATTTTTCATTTCCCTGATGCTTAGTGACGATCATTTTTTAACATTTATCTGTTAGCCATTTGTGTGTCTTCTTTTGAGAAGTGTCTATTCAGGTCCTTCGCCCATTTTCTAATCAGGCTATTTGCTTTCTTGCTATTAAGTTGTGTGAGTTCCTTATATATTCTAGATATTAACCCTTATCAGGTGAATCTTAATGGTGGCCAAATCAGAGTAGATTTAAAAGATAATGTTTAAGAAGGAGGTAGAGTGAAGATGCAGCCAGCCTCCAATCAGAAAAGACACAGCAAGCAAGCTTGTATATGAGTAAGACTCTACACCCCTGCTTCTGATGTGAGAATTGACTTAGAAACACAAGAAAATCATCATCATCATCATCATCATCATTGCCATCCCTTTCCTCTCATCCTTGTCATCCATTTATTAGACACTTCATATGTACTAGGCAATGTATGCAGTTTACCTAGTATTAACACTTACAACTTCCAGTTGAGATTTATGTATATGATTCTTCAATGCATGTATTATTTAAGCTAAGAGTCTATAGGTATCTTTCTTTGTAGAATCTCCTCTTCTGCATGGAGCTAATCCAAGCTTTCTGACAAAAGTATAGGATTGTGGGAATTTACAATATAATTTTAACCTGGGTAGGGATTCAAATCACACCAAAACGATTGTTGAAAAGCCTAACATCTTTTCTGGAGTTAATTATAAAATCCTACCTTTTTTACACTCAGATTCACCCTAGTCTTATTTCGATATTTTATAGATTACAGCACTCCAAATTTCATTGCAGTCTTTTATAAAAAGAACAAAATTTCAACCTTTCATATAAAATCTAGGGTGAGATATATTATTTCTCAGTCTTCAACTTTAGCTTCTCTATTAGAAACATTTCACTTGCCATCAGTTTATTTAAAACCCCTATTCACTTAAGGTAATATTTATGACCCCAACCCATTTGACAAAAGGTAGAAAAAGTGAAAAGACAGTGAGGAGAATAACTTGCAAGTTTTGGAAACTGACTTTAATTTTTACTTATCATGCTGTATTTCACACACAGTTTTTAAGTTATAACGTTAATGTATTTTCTTACTCATCTATCTCCTTTAGAAAACAGGGATTTATTTTATTTTATTTTATTTTATTTTGATACGGAGTTTCACTCTTGTTACCCAGGCTGGAGTGCAATGGCGCGATCTTGGCTCACCACAACCTCCGCCTCCTGGGTTCAGGCAATTCTCCTGCCTCAGCCTCCTGAGTAGCTGGGATTACAAGCACGTGCCACCATGCCCAGCTAATTTTTTTGTATTTTTAGTAGAGACAGGGTTTCACCATATTGATCAGGATGGTCTCGATCTCTTCACCTCCTGATCCACCCGCCTTGGCCTCCCGAAGTGCTGGGATTATAGGCGTGAACCACCGCGCCCGGCCCAGAAAACAGGGATTTTTAAACTCAAAGCATCAAGAAAGTATCTTCAGATGAAAAAGATAATTTTGTAGCTGTCTGAACATTTTCAAATCCTCTTTTCCAAGGCTGTCTTTCATTTAGAGTTCATTGATGTTTCCCCCCAATTTTTTGGAAATGTTTGGCAACTTCTTTACACTGATTTACAAAGAATACTTTTTTCACAGATATTGTGGCCTAGAAAGTCTTCTCTTTCTCTAAGATCACAACTTAAAGGTGCATGCATCACTATAATTGAATCAAAATGTGGGAGAGGAATCTATTATGCTGTATGAATTTTTTTAGTCAAATCCACTTCTTAACAATCAGAAAGCATTTTATAAAGTTTTTCCTGAAAGGAAAACAAAATAATGTATCTTGTAACATGAAATTTAAACGTTTCTGCAAAAACACTGGTTTGGATATCTGAAATTTTCTCTTGAATTTATTGAACACATAATCTTGACTAATCCATGCCACCCTTATACAGGTTTACCTTTTCTATTTATTAAATCAAGTATATTTCACCAGCCCTGTGATTCTTTCAGAGAAGCTTCTATCACAGAAATAAATGAATAAATTTTATATTTGTTTCATACTTTAATTTTCCTACTTTTACTCTGACAGTCATTCCTTAAAGCCATCTTCCTTCTCCCAGAACATCATTTCCAATTTCTGACATACACCCTTTCTGATTTCACTCAATTTCCATTTACTTACAGAGCTTTGACTCTCTCCCCATGTGGCTGCCAGCTCCTTCATCTGTCTCTCTAGCTTTATGATTTACTGAGATTTAATGTTCCAAAGGTCTGTTTAATACTTCCATCAAAATGTCTCACTGGGATTCAAGCTTCACCATCCAAACTAATACTATATTTTACAAGGAGGTACATTGAAACACCACCTTAAATTTTCTTCCACATATCTCATATTTATTCTGTACATGACTACCAGAATCCTATTCCTAAATACAACTCTGATGATGTCACTTAAATGCTCAAAAAAGTCTCTCTCTTTCTCAGTAAGCAATATGTAAATTCTCTTTCGATTTCATTGTGAGAACTAACATGACCCTGAACTTTCTTTCCAGTCTCAGTCATATTCATGCTTCTTACACTAAGCAATTGCTCAAGGCCTCCTTTAGTCTAGCATGCTGCTTCTTTCTGTCTGACTGACATCTTACAAGATCCATGTCAAAGGCCATTAACCCCCTGATGCATTAGATGCCCCTTTTACATGAGATAGTTGATGAATTAAAATATCTTAAATATAAAAGAAAATAAACCTATATTAAATTTTGAACATGTCAGAAGGAGTTTCTATAGGGAATAGTGTATCTCGATGATTACTTAAATTAACAGATAAAGCATAATAGAAAACATTATATGGGAGAAAGTAGTTAACCTTAAATAAAAGTTTCATGAAATCATCCTGATACAAAACCCAGCAGAGACTCAACAAGAAAAGAAAACTACAGGCCAATATCCATGATGAACATAGATGCAAAAATCTTCAAGAAAATATTGGCAAGCCAATTGCAACAGCACATCAAAAAGCTTATCCACTATGATCAAGTAGGCTTCATCCCGTGGATGCAAGGCTGGTTCAATACATGCAAGTTTATAAATATAATTCACCACATAAATAGAACCAAAGACAAAAACCACATGATTATCTCAATTGAGGCAGAGAAGGCTGTTGACAAAATTCAACAGGCTTTTATGCTAAAAACCCTCAATAAACTAGGTATTGATGGAACATATCTCAAAATAATAAAAGCTATTTATGACAAACCAACAGCCAATATCATACTGAATGAGCAAAAACTGGAAGCATTCCCTTTGAAATCTGGCACTAGACAAGGATGCCCTCTCTCACCACTCCTATTCAATATAGTACTGGAAGTTCTAGCCAGAGCAATCAGGCAAGAAAAAGAAATAAAGGGTATTCAAATAGGAAAGGAGGAAGTCAAATTGTCTCTATTTGCGCATGATACGATTATATATCTAGAAGACCTCATCGTCTCAGCCCAAAGTCTCCTGAAACTGATAAGCAACTTCAGCAAAGTCTTAGGATACAAAATCAATGTGCAAAAATCACAAGCATTCTTATACACCAATAACAGACTTAAAGAGAGCCAAATCAAGAACAAACTGCCATTCACAATTGCCACAAAGAGAATAAAATACCTCGGAATATAACTAACAAGGAACATAAAAGACCTCTTCAAGGAGAACTACAAGCCACTGCTCAATGAAATAAGAGAGGACACAAACAGATGGAGAAACATTCCATGTTCATGGTTAGGAAGAATCAATATCATGAAAATGGCCATATTGCCCAAAGTAATTTACAGACTCAGTGCTATCCCCATCAAGCTACCAATGACCTTCTTCACAGAACTGGAAAAAAACACCTTAAACTTCATATGGAACCAAAAGAGAGCCCACATAGCCAAGTTAATTCTAAGCAAAAAGAACAAAGCAGGAGGTATCACACTACTGGACTTCAAACTATACTACAAGTCTACAGTAATCAAAACAGCATGGTACTGGTACCAAAACAAGAGATATAGACCAATGGAACAGAACAGAGGCCTTGGAGGCAACACAACATATCTACAACCATCTGATGTTTGATAAACCTGACAAAAACAAGCAATGGTGAAAGGATTCCCTGTTTAATAAATGGTGTTGGGAAAACTGGCTAGCCATGTGCAGAAAGCAGAAAATGGACCCCTTCCTGACACCTTACATTAAAATTAACCCCAGATGGATTAAAGACTTAAATGTAAGACCTAATGCCATAAAAACCCTAGAAGAAAATCTAGGCAAAACCATTCAGGACATAGGCTTAGGCAAGGACTTCATGACCAAAAGCATTGGCAACAAAAGCCAAAATAGACAAATGGGCCCTAATCAAACTCCACAGCTTCTGCATAGCAAAAGAAACAGTCATTAGAGTGAATCGGCAACCAACAGAATGGGAAAAAATTTTTGCAGTTTGCCCATCTGACAAAGGGCTTATATCCACAATTTACAAAGAATTATAACATATTTAAAAAAAAAAAAAAAAAAAAAAAAAAAAAAAAAAAAAAAAAACAAGCCCATTCAAAAGTGGGCAACGGATATGAACAGATACTTTACAAAACAGATACTTTACAAAACAGATGCTTTACAAAACAGATACTTTACAAGAAGACGTATATGAGGCCAACAAACATATGAAAAAATGCTCATCATCACTGGTCATCAGAGAAATGCCAATCAAAACTACATTGAGATACCATCTCATGCCAGTTAGAATGTCAATCATTAAAAAATCTGTAGACAACAGATACTGGAGAGGATGTGGAGAAACAGGAACACTTTTACACCATTGATGGGAGTGTAAATTAGTTCAACCATTGTGGAAGACAGTGTGGCAATTCCTCAAGGACCTAGAAATAGAAATTCCATTTGACCCAGCAATCTGAAATAGAAATTCCATTTGACCCAGCAATCTCATTACCGGGTATATATCCAAAGGATTATAAATCATTCTACTGTAAGGACACGTGCACACGAATGTTCACTGCAGCACTGTTTACAATAGCAAAGACCTGGAACCAACCCAAATGCCCATCAATGATAGACTGGAGAGGGAAAATGTGGTACATATACACCATGGAATATTATGCAGCCATAAAAACATTGAGTTTGTGTCCTTTGTAGGAACATGGATGAACCTGGAAACCATCATTCTCAGCAAACTGACACAAGAGCAGAAAATCAAACACCACATGTTCTTGCTCATAGGTGGGTGTTGAACAATGAGAACACATGGACACAGGGAGGGGAGCACTACACACTGGGGTCTGTTGGGGGGATATAGGGGAGGGACAGTGGTGGATGGGGGGTTGGGGAGAGATAGCATGGGGAGAAATGCCAGATATAGGTGATGGGGAGGAAGGCAGCTAATCACACTGCCATGTGTGCACCTATGCAACAATCTTGCATGTTCTTCACATGTACCCCAAAACCCAAAATGCAATAAAATTAAAAAAAAAGTTGCATGAAATGAACATGAATTACATTTAAGTTACAAGAAATGAACATGAATTATGTAAATGTGTGAAATATGGGAGGTTATTGTCTTTTTTTTTTTTTTTTTTGAGACGGAGTTTCGCTCTTGTTACCCAGGCTGGAGTGCAATGGCGCGATCTCGGCTCACCACAACCTCCGCCTCCTGAGTTCAGGCAATTCTCCTGCCTCAGCCTCCTGAGTACCTGGGATTATAGGCATGCGCCACCATGCCCAGTTAATTTTTTGTATTTTTAGTAAAGACGGGGTTTCACCATGTTGACTGGGATGGTCTCGATCTCTTGACCTCGTGATCCACCCGCCTCGGCCTCCCAAAGTGCTGGGATTACAGGCTTGAGCCACCGCGCCCGGCCCGGGAGGTTATTGTCTTAAAGTTAAAATGCAACTTTTCACCAATCCCACCAAATACTCAATATAAAGATTACAAATTAAAAATATTACAAAGAACACGAATTTATTTAAAAACCTGTACTGTACATGCATACCGACACACAGGAGTTGGATGTTCATAGACTAGAATTCCTAAGATAAACTCAAACCACTTATAGAATAAGCCAAACATTGCTTCAATAAACAGTATGTCAGTGGATTCATAGAATTGCCAAACAAAAATGATTTGTTCCAAATATGTACACTTACTATAATTGAATGACTCTTAGAAACTTCCAGCAAAGTCTAACTCATCAATGATGTTATCCTGAAACACCAGCGTCTTCTTGGTTGTTAGTGAAAATAATAGCCAATTAGATTAAGTAGCAAAATATCTCTCTCTATATAGATAACAAAATATAAAAGAAAAATATATACATATATTGACATATATTGTTGCCCAGGCTGGAGTGAAGTGGCATGATCTTGGCTCACTGCAACCTCCATCCCTGGGGTTCAAGCAATTCTCCTGCTTCAGCCTTCCAAGTAGCTAGGATTATAGGTGCCTCCACCACACCCAGCAAATTTTGGTATTTTTATTAGAGAAGGGGTTTCACTATGTTGGCCAGGCTGGTCTTGAACTCCTGTCCTCAAGTGATCCACCTGTCTCAGCCTCCCAAAGTGCCAGGATTACAGGCATGAGCAACTATGCCTGCTCAGCTTGCTATATTTTTTGAATATAAATGATTCAGCATTTATATTGAATGGCTTATGTAAATGACTTTACATATGTGAAAAAAGGAATAATAAAATAATAAGGCTATCTATAAATGATTCAGCATTCCTGATTTGAAAATGATTCAATTTTCAAATGAAATACTGGGGCTGGATGTTGTAATTCTCACCTGTAATTCTAGCACTCTGGGAGGCTGAGGCAGGAGGATCACTTGAGTTGAGGAATTTGAGGCCAGCCTAGATGACATGGTAAACACCATCCACACCAAAAAATTAAGAAATTTTTTAAGAATTAAAAAGGTCAGGTGTGGTGGTGCACACCTGTAATACCATAACTTTGGGATGCTGAGGCAGAAGGATTGCTAGAGCCCATGAGTTTGAGACCAGCTTGGGCAATATAGTAAGATTTTGTCTCTACAAAAAGTACGAAACTTATTCAGGCATGGTGGCACATACCTGTGGACCCAGCTACTTAGGAGGCTGAGGTTGGAGGATCACTTGAGCCCAGAGGTCAAGGCTACAGTGAATCATGATCAACCACACTGCACTCCAGTCTGGGTCACAGAATGAGACACTATCTCTAAGAAAATGAAAATAAAATGAAAGTATTTTTATAATAGAAAAATATAAAATAAATATCTCTCAGGTTCATATCACTTTACATGCCAAGCTATGGTAATTCATTATTCTTGGTATTTATTTCACTTCCAGAAAAAAAGACCAAAGTATTTAGTAAATATTTTCTGTGGCTAATTTGAAAACTATAAGGCTATTTCAACTGCGCAGAATGCAAATTGAAATCATTCAATGGTATTCCAGAAACAGCCCACCTAGTTTTGCATTAACTACGGATATAATTTGATTACATTATAGGAGTAAGACATTGCCTAAAGTAGAAAATAAAAGAGAATCAAGTTTCAGAGGTCTGTAGACTTAGCAAAATTATCAATAAATGACAATTCAAGGAAGATAAGACTATGGTGATAACACGAAAATCTTTAATATTAATCGAATTGAGTATTGATGTAAACAGCATACACAGTACATTATAATAATACAGTCTGACTTACAGGGCTTTAATGTGTGAAGATGGTAGATAAAATAGATTTGGCAAATATCTTATTTTGACTGATATTCATTTTAATATAACAAAGTCAAAGCATAAGTCTTTATAGAATAATCAATGTCAACAGCTCATCTATCAATATAAGTATCATATGAACAACAAAACATGAATTCAAAATGATGAGCAACAGTTAGCATGACAGATGCCTTGTAATTCACATTCATGCCATGGAAATCACATTTTTTGATATGACCACAGCATGCAATACTTCTAATACTTACAATGCTTATTTAAAAATTACAGCAAGGTGTCAATGTCTCAAAACCAAGGTTTTTCAAAAACCTCAATGAAGTTTTCTATAACTTAAAGAGTCATTCAAAATTCTGTCATAAATATGGAATAGCAAAAATCTAGAAATTTTATTTGATTTTGAATTTTAAAAATAAAATTAATCTTATTAAATTTGACTAACAAATGTTCACTCCTTTAAAAACAAATGCCTACAACCACAGTTCAATCTTTCAGAGAAAACATTATTAGTAAACTGCAAAACAAGAGCTCTAAAATTATTAAGACAAGAAATTATGACAGCCTTTGTGGTAGCTTGCAAAGTGGCTAAAAACTTTTCCCATGACCATATTCCCCTTTGCAAAGTGACTTTACTATGCCTCCAGTCAGGAAGTGGAGTCAATTTCTTATCTCTTGAATCTGGGCTCAACTTTGTACTGGTTTATGGGGCATTAGTAAACTTGCCCCTAAGCAGAGGACTGAGAAACACTTAGGGACTTGCTCTCTCTTGCCACTGAGCACCATTCTGCCACCACACAATCAAACCTGGACTAACATCCTACTGGAAGAGAGATCCCATTGAGTGCCATTTCAACCATCATACCAACCTAGACTCAGATATTAGGGTATTCTAGATTATCTAGCCCCAGATCAGTTTGTATAAGAAAAACTGCTTACTGAACAAAGTTGAGAAAATAAATGCTTATGATTTTAAGCTATTAAGTTTGGGGCAAAAATCTTTTTTGGGGGGTTGTTTTGTTTTTCAGCCAAAGCTAACATCATTACACATAACCTTTGGGAAATTAAACTATTTTTCACAAGTGTCATAACAACAAAAATAGTTTACAAAACTCAACACGATTAAAGCAAAACATTAAATTAAATTCAACATTATAGATTGTCATAAGGTGCTTAATCAAAAATAATATTTTATATACTTCCCTTTAGAAACTATGTGGCTGTTCATAATAGTCATTAATTTTGAAATAACATGAGAAATTAGATTTTGATTAACTATGTAGTCAATTTCACATTATTCCACATAAAATGTAAAGCTTTGGGAAATATTATAATTAATTCCTCTGTAAAATCATTCTAGATTGGATTATTTTCCAGTTTATTTATTTGATAAACTCTGTTACCTGGCATGGTCAGGAGTATTTTGATTCTAGTTCCCTGGTTTAATTTTTGAGTACCAAAAGAGGACACCAGTATGGTAAAAGTATCATAACTTGCGTGAAACAAAACATGACAAGCTGATGGGAAATCATAGATACTTAAGGAAGGCAACAATCACATTGTGTTGCATAGGCACTGAATTTAGAAGAAAAAATAAAGTGTCATTGCTAATTTGCAGGCATTTGCATTACTTGTGGTCAAGGTCTCTTGTCCTACTCCCTGATAAAATAAAAAACGTGGTAAACTGCAGTTTTAGATCTAGTAAAACTTAGAAAAAGAATGGATGGAAGAGTAAAAGAAAAACAAACGTGTTAATAAGTTACTTTTTTGTACTCCACAAGTCCTAGAGGATAAAAAAAACAGAAATAAAATGATACTTTGTAGCAGCTTGTTTAAATAAATCACTTCACAAATAGTTCTCAGCAAGAAATGAAATAGCAGACAGTCACTAATTATACCTAAGATAAATTGAAGGAGAATATTTGTGCTAATTAGCATTTCAATAAATAAGAAAAAGAGAAAATGAATTTAACAAATATTTTATCAGAAAAGAAGAGCAAATACTGCTGTAATAACTTTTACTTAAGTGCTCATAACAAGAGCATCTGTGGAAATAAAGTAGTGAATATCAGACACACGAAGGAAAAGGACATTTAATTGACTGTTCCTTTGTTTCCTTCTTTATTGTCCAGTAATTCAAATTTCAAAATTAATACTTCTGTAACCTGGTTCAAGACTAGTGCCATGTAATTCAGTTTCAGAGTGGTGCCAGAGTCAAAGAAACAATTCAGTTGCACAAAGTAATTTTCGACAGTTCAAAATCTTTATTTGCATATCTAAAAACTGATGAAAAAGATCTAATTTCATATTCCCTTTCCTGTCCCTATTCACTTTTCCAGGATCCGGCAAATAACTCCAGTACTTTCTGGTTTTTCTCTCCCTCTTCCAACCACTTCCTTTCCTTAATTATGCAGATTGACCTAACCTTTCTTCAGCAAAAAAAGAAACGGCCTGTAACTGGGAAGAAAAGAGAAGAAATCACAAGACTCTCTTTGGCCCTGAGGGACAGGGCACTGCAATCCGGCCTTAAACCAAGGTATGCTTTGGTCTTACGATAGACGCTTGGTGTATCAATTTTGAAAACACAGAAATATCGACCTAAAATTTCTCATCTGCCCTGTGTTTTATTTCATTATCTGATATAAATTTCATTAACAAGATGGTGATTTTTTTTTCATCTTTTTAAATATAAAATATACATAGAGATGAAAGGATTTTTCCATCATGAGAGTGTGGGAAAGAAAAAGGATAGGCAAGATGGCAAGGGAGATTCAGCAACGCAGTAACATTTTTACTCTGATTTTTTTAGAGTGAATTGCTTATGTTGCATTTCAAATCATTTGCATACAACTCTCCAGTTCCTTAAAACATTAGTCGGGTCTGCAAGTACCTTTTAGAAGGTTAAGAATTTTAGGAAATAACCATATCTGTATTTGAGTGGGTATCATGATCAAGGAAAGAACTTTCATGTGATTTGGGAGAAAGATAAGAATTCGGCTGAGACAGTAAGTTGAGGCTAGAGGTCACCTAAATACCCTGGAAATCCACAGAAATCTTATAAGCATAATTGGATCATCCATAGAACACAGAACAAGGATTGAAGCTAAATTTTTTAAGTTTCTTGTTATTTTATTTTATTTTATTTTATTTGAGGCAGGGTGGCTCTTTATCACCCAGGTTGGAGGGCAGATCTCTGTTCACTGCAGCCTCAATCTCCAGGCTCAACCCATCCTGCCTCAGCCACTGGAACAGTTGGGACCACAGACATTGTGCCCCCATGCCCAGTTACTTTTTGTATTTTTTGTAGAGATTTTTTTTTTTTTTTTTTTTTTTTTCATGTTGTCCAATCTGGTTTTGAACTACTGGGCTCAAGTAATTCTCTTGCCTTGGCCTCCCAAAGTGCAAAGTGCCGGGATTACAGACCTGAGTCAGGGTACTCAGAAAGTTTTTTAAGTTTCTAAACAAGCAAATTAATCAAAGGTAACCTGTAGGTTCACTTGTAATAAAAATTGTGTTCTTAGTGTCTTGATAAAACTGATGAAACCAAAACTATGCCAAATATATATTTTTCTTTCTTTCCTTAGTCCCTCGTATTGTCAGAGTCTTGAAATATCTTAGTAAATTAGGGATAAAAATTATTCATTTTGTCACAAATGTGCTATTTCAAAAGCAAGTTCTAATTTATAGGACTATTTCTTCATTGGAGATTTCAATTGCTGGGCATATAGAACATTACAAGAGAAGATTATAACTAGATCTTTCAATTGTTTTATTAATGCAAACCAAAGGAAAATCAGAGTGAAAGCATGATGGAAGGGCATGGAAAGGTGAAATCCTGACAATAAATGACAAGCCTTATTGTCATGGTGGCAATAAATGGTGAGCTTTTACAGAGAAGAGGAAATGTATTGTAAAAAAAAATGATTAGAGAATTATCTGCAGCATTTGTAATAATTTTCTTTTGATTGGTCTCCAAAGTGTACCATGAGAAAAGCATAGAATGATCAAGAGATATTGGTCAAAGGCAGGGTTTTCAAGCTACAATGCAAGAGTGCCAAGGGCATTGCAAACTTCTACCGTTAGAGAAGGAAGACCTCCTTGTCCCTGAGCTTTACGTTGCTTTTGTTTGTCTGTTTTCTATGATTTTATTTAAGAAACAATGCCACATCTAAAAAATATTTAGAAAACATCCATCCAGATAATAAAAATATTCTAATTTATAATAAATAAGATGAATTAATTTTAGTATTAAGATACCAAGTGTTTCTCTTTTTAACAAATTACATATCTTTGTGCCTCAATACCATGCCATTTAATAAAATTTCTAACACTATTTTTCAGAAAGATTAGAAATAGTGATGGTCTAATGCATTAAACCTCAATAAACAAAAATAATGAGAAAGAATGAAGTGCTTTCTTCAGTTAGTAAAATGTCTGTTTGGGCTGGGTGCGGTGGCTCAAGCCTGTAATCCCAGCACTTTGGGAGGCCGAGGCGGGTGGATCACGAGGTCAAGAGATCGAGACCATCCTGGTCAACATGGTGAAACCCGTCTCTACTAAAAATACAAAAAATTAGCTGGGCATGGTGGCGCGTGCCTGTAATCCCAGCTACTCAGGAGGCTGAGGCAGGAGAATTGCCTGAACCCAGGAGGTGGAGGTTGCGGGGAGCCAAGATCGCCCCATTGCACTCCAGTCTAGGCAACGAGAGCGAAACTCCGTCTCAAAATAAATAAATAAATAAATAAATGAATAAATAAATAAAAAATGTCTGTTTGATATTTCTAAAGAAATATATTTTCTTAATTTGAAATCTAATAGACTAACAAAATGTAAGCTGATTGGCCCTTTAGAGTTTCAGTGCCTTGAGGATGAATTCCAAATTCTTTAGCTCTCCAACACTGTATGCCTGAAGCCCTCAGGTGCTTTCCAAATTCATGTTTTTCTGCTCTTTTACATCCTTATTCTCCAAATATATATATTTCAGTGCCTTGAGGATGAATTCCAAATTCTTTAGCTCTCCAACACTGTATGCCTGAAGCCCTCAGGTGCTTTCCAAATTCATGTTTTTCTGCTCTTTTACATCCTTATTCTCCAAATATATATATATATATATATATTTGCTCACACATTCCATAATTTTTATAACCATGGCACCTTGAATATTATAAAGCTAATATTTGAAATTTTTAGTATCAGCAGTTTAATATTTGCAAGGAATAAAATATCTGACAGTGGTACAATATCAAGTATAAATTTAAAATGCATTTCAGCCGGGCATGGCGGTTCATGCCTGTAATCCTAGCACTTTGGAAGGCTGAGGTAGTTGAATCACGGAGTCTAGAGATGGAGACCATCCTGGCCAACATGGTGAAACCCCGTCTCTACTAAAAATGCAAAAATTAGCCGGGTGTACTGGTGGGCGCCGGTAGTCCCAGCTGCTTGGAAGGATGAGGCAGGAGAACAGCTTGAATGCGCGAGGCAGAGGTTGTGGTGAGCCCAGACTGCGCCACTGCACTCCGGCCTGGGCAAAAGGGCAAGACTTTGTCTCAAAAAATAAATTAATAAAAATTAAAAAAAAAAAAAAAAAAAAAAAAAAAAAAGAAGTAAAACGCATTTCATGGAATACTTCAAGGATATGGAGCTCTAGATTGAGCTTGTCCTAATGATGGAACATGTCTTACTTATCACCTAAATCGTTAGTAAAACCAGCATTTTTTTTTCTTTTCTTTTCTTTTCTTTCTTTCTTTTTTTTTTTTTTTTTTTTTTTTTTTGCGACAGACATTCGCTCTTGTTGCCCAGGCTTGAGTGCAATGGCGTGATCTCGGCTCACTGCAACTTCTGCCTCTTGGATTCAAGCGATTCTCCTGCCTCAGCATCCCGAGTAGGTGAGATTATAGGTGCGCACCACCGCACCTGGCAAATTTTGTATTTCTAGTAGAGACGGGGTTTTACCATGTTGGTCAGACTGGTCTTGAACTCCTGATCTCAAGTGATCCACCCGCCTCAGCATCCCAAAGTGCTGGAATTACAGGTGTGAGCCACCTCTCTGGCCTTGGTGTCACTTTTATGAGAAAAATGTTTGCAGTGTTCAATTCAAATGATCTGTTACTGTTATCATAATTAAGATTTTTAAAAAATTAATAAGTCAGAGAGAGAGATTTTGTCATGAATGTGTAGCATGGATGAATGTGAATGTTGTCCCTCAGTAGTTCATACCCAGCTGCTGGTAGTTTTTTTTTTTTTTTTTTTTTTCCTTTCTCTGAGACGGAGTCTAGCTCTGTTGCCCAGGCTGGAATGCAGTTGTGCCATCTCAGCTAAATGCAACCTCTGCCTCCGGATCCAAGCGATTCTCCTGCCTCAGTCTTCCAAGTAGCTGGGATTACAGGCACACACCACTATGCCCAGCTAATTTTTGTAATTTTAGTAGAGACAGGGTTTTACCATGCTGTTCAGGCTGGACTGGAACTCCTGACCTCAGGTGATCTACCCACTTCGGCCTCCCAAAATGTGTACAGACTTTTTTTTTTTTTTTTTTTTTTTTTTTTACATGTATTGATTACTTTACTTAACCTTTCATTTCAGGCATAATGTATTCTCAAATTGTCCTTTTCTTTAGCCAGTTCGCCATTTCCCATTCTCAACTTTTTTACATCCTGAGCAATGTGTCATATTAAGAATGATGAAAGTTACCTTTTACATTTTTTTAAATAAGGGAAATGTTGTGGTGGTAGAAAAGTTGGAAAAACCAGAAGTAGCCAGCTTCAGAGTCTTAGGGCAGATCAAACTTCAGAAACAGTGCCTTTGAAACTTGAGAATTTCGGTAAGAATATCCATGCCTGTGTACCCCCTGGAAAATCTTGGAACACACTTAAAGGTATACTTGTCTGGGTTTGAGACTCCTGCTTTATAGAATTTCTCAAATCAAACCAAATTGACCTAGTCATAGCTTCTTGGACGAACAATGTCTTTTTTTAAATGATTTTTTTTTTCTTACAAACATCAAGTGGTTTTGAATTCCAATCCAATCTTTCTTCAAAGCCCAGTTCATAGTCTTCCATATAGAAGCATACAAGTAATTTATGGACAGTGATTTAGTGCAGAGGACCTGATTTCAAGTCAAAACCTTGTCACTACTACTTGTTCAGATGCTCAGTTCCCAGGTCTGACTTCTATAGAATAGTAACTTTAACAGACAAAAGCAACTTCATCAAGCACCACCATAGTTCCATAGTCATAAAAAACAAAGAACAATATCATTCTGCAGCTTAAGTACTACCATCCTGTCCCTAATTTTGTGTTATTTTTGGTGCATGTTGCTGACAGAGGAATATGGGTGATGAGTTAGTTATATTTACAATAAAGCCATAAAGCTCAGAAAATTCAAAGTTAGATCTCTTCAAATCTTTTTGGAGTCTGTGTCTTCCTAACTATGGCAAGAATATGATTACTATTTTTAGACAATACAATTTCATTCTAAGATCTAATTCACCCTCGTTTGTATTGGTAAAAACTTGTGAAACACGAATAAAAGATCAGTAATAATGAGGTCAATTCTTACATAAGCAAAGGATTCTATTTGTCTAAAGCAGGCATCCCCAAACTGCGGCCCCCTGAGGTCATTTATCCGGCCCCCTGCCACACTTCAGGAAGGGGCACCTCTTTCATTGGTGGTCAGTGAGAGGAGCACAGTATGTGGCATCCCTCCAATGGTCTGAGGGACAGTGAACTGGCCCCCTGTGTAAAAAGTTTGGGGATGCCTGGTCTAAAGTTTAACAGAGAAGTATTTTTTCAAAGATTTAATTTATATTCATTGAATAAATGAATCATTTATTCACTCAATAAAGTACATGTTCACTGAAATGTGTGATTTTTTCTGTATGTAAATACACTGTAACAAAAAGTTTACAAAATTTCACTGGGCATTTACTATGTAAGTCAGTGTTTTACGATGTGATCAAAACATAGGATTGCTGCTCTACAGAATATATACTTTTTGTACTTTATTTGGAATAAATAGTGTTTTATATTTTATAATGCAGAATCCATTACGTATTTGACAACTGAGACAAAATATCTTGCCACAAACATAGTGAATGTGTTATTTTAGTAGCTATTAGCTGGGACAATGTTTTTTTTGAAGCTGTTGATCATACATATGACAGGGTCATGAGATCAATTTAGTTGGTTGCAACAATTATTTATACATATATGTATGCATGTATTTATTTAAATTAGAATAGATGGGCTTGGCTAGATTGTATTTCATTAGAAATATTCAGAGTGTATAAAATGTGTTTCTTTTTGCGGTTTATATTCAAAAAAGGTTGAGAAACACTGAACTAGTGTAAGTGTTGCTAATTTTTTTTTGTGGTCTGCTCCTAGAGCTTTAGAAATTTTTAGTAAATCTTTCTCTTCATCATGACTTAGAGGATCCTATATTAGCAGTAGTCAGCCCACATATATGCAAATATGTAATTTTGGGATAGTGAAGAAGTGTTCTATTTGGAGAACAATTGCTTTTGCTTTCATTATAAGAAGTAATACTGATGGTGCATGTAATTCTAGCTACTTGGGAAACTGAAGCAGGAGAACTGCTTGAGGCCAGGAAGTTGAGGCTGCAGTGTGCTATAATCACACCTGTGAATAGCCACTGCACTCCATCTAGACAACATAGCTAGACACTGTCTTTACAGAAAGAAGAGGAAGAGGAAGGAGAAGGAGAAAAAGAAGGAGGATGAGGAAGAAGAAAGAAGAAAAGAAGAAGAAGAAAGGGAAGACATGAAGAAGGAGGAGGAGGATGAAAAAAGAGAAAAGGAGGAGAAGAGAAAGAGGAAGAAGAAGGGAAATAACACCGATACTTATTTGAAATTCCTATTCCTATTCACTAGAGAGTGGAATCAATATGATATGGCTCCGTGTTTCTTTATGTAAGCAAAAAACAATATATGTTTGTGTGTGTGTGTATATATATATATATATATATATATATATATATATATATGTGTGTGTGTGTGTGTGTGTGTGTGTGTATGTATATTATTTATACATATATATGCATGTATTTATTTAAATTAGAATAGATGGACTTGGCTAGACTGTATTTCCTTAGAAATGCACAGAGTGTATAAAATGTGTTTTTTATTGTGGTTTATATTTAAAATAGATTGAGAAACACTGAACTAGTGTAAGTGTTGCTAATATATTTTTTGTGGTCTGTTTATATAAACAATGTATGTATGTATGTATGTATATGTATAATAATGCAAACCACTGACCTCAAATGACTTCTATATATATATAAACAATATATGTATGTATGTATATATATATGTATGTTATATATATACGTGCATACATATATCGTTTATATACATATATACATACATATGTTGTATGTGTATATTATATATAAACGATATATGTATAATAATGCACATATATGTACATTATTATATATGTATATTATACATATATACATATGTTATTATATTATATAATAATTATATAATATATGCTATTATATAATTATTATTTTATATTATATGATATATATTATTATATTAATAATATATATTATTAATATATATTATAATATACATATATTATTAAACACATATACATACATACATATATTGTTTATAGATATGTTTTATTATATATATATATATATATATATATATATATATATAAATAGAGAGAGAGAGAGAAAGAGAGAGAGACAAAGAGACAGAGAGCCTAAATACCTATTTAAAGAAAAACTACACAGCATGGATCTCAAGAAAACTCTTAGAGTAAGTCAAGAATGTTTTCTGGAATGGGAATAATAATAGAATTCTATAGACATTTTCTTCACCTTCTTACTAGGAAGACTGCAGATTCCATTCACCATTGTAGGAATTTCCCAGTGGTTAAGGACATAAGTATTAAAGCTTGACAGACCTAGACTTGCATTCCTGCCCAACAAAGTTTTTCCAGGATATTCAGGTAAGTTATATAACTCTTCTGAGCCAAACTCTCTTTCACAGCTGTGGAATTTACAGAATTCCATAGCTGTGGAATTCTACCAATTAGAATTTCTCAACCAATTCTAAATGCTGTTAGAACTGGTTCAGAATGTGTCCCAGGCTCTTCAGCAGTTAATACGTGAAAAGTAAATAGTAATTGGTAACAGGAGCTATTCAAGATATAGTAAAAAGTTTCTGTTACATAATTTTGTGTGCCATCCTAGAGCTGAGATATATATATATATATATTATATATATATATATATATATATTTTATATATATATTTTTTATAATATATATATTTTTATATATATATATTTTATATATATATATTATATATATATATTTTATATAATATATATATATTTTTTTTTTCTTTTTTTTTAGAAAGGGACTCACTGTCTCCCAGGCTGGAGTGCAGTGGTGCCATCTTGGCTCACTGCAGCCTCTGCCTACAGAGTTTAAGTGATTCTCACATCTCAGCCTCAAGTGGCTGGCATTACAGATGCAAGCCACCATAACCAGCTAATTTTTGTATTTTTTGGTAGCAACAGGGTTTCGTCATGTTGGCCAGGCTGTTTTCAAACCACTGACCCTAAATGATTCATTCACCTCAACCTCCCAAAGTTCTGGCTGGGATTACAGGCATAAGCAATGACGATTGGCCGGGTTGATAACTCTTAACACTGAATAATATTATTATATTAGATGATTTTAAGGCATTTAGATATATGTAATATGACTAGATGTCAGTGTTACCCTTTTCTTAGTATTTCCCTGTTCCAGATTCTCTGCAATAGGTTGTTATACACACACACACAAATCTGATACCTTACACAAAAGCAATCTGAGCTGATTATTATCTCTCATATTTCTTGGGGAAAGACATAAACATAGGGTTACATCATATCTGCGTGTGCGTGTGTGTTTTGTTGGAGAGAAAGATGAAAAAACAGATAATTCTAAAAGTATTTGTTTATAAAGGCAATTGAATTTCAGGTGATGAAGGAATCTTTATTTTTTGTAAGGGTTCAGCACTATCTGAAAGACCCCAACAGTGACAGATAAGGGTGTAATCTCTAGAAAAATACATGGTAAGATGTATTTAAAGCTGCCCTTTTAAAGCTGCCCTAACATGCTTTTATGTTTGTTTGTTTGTTTTTAAGTCCAAAGAATATCACACCTCTGCAACCAAGTTATTTAGCAACTTCAAACTGTCTCCCAGTTTTAATGAGGGTCTTCTACCATTGCGTTATTTTTTTCCCCACTCTTAACCTTGTCCAATGTGCTCAAACTATCCCATACTTTTTCCTAAGGGTGCAGTCCAGCATTCTACCGACATAAATTGAAATAAAGATTTTATTTTCTGAAGAAAATGAAAAAAAAGATACTTTGTAGAGTGTGAATTGTTAAAAAGCAATGAATCAGCATTGAAAGATCTTGTTCCAGTCACAGTATTGACTTTTAGGTTGAATAATTTGAGACAACTGAGTTGTCGTCTGTAAGACAATATTTTTTCATGTCTAGCATTAGGGATTACGTAAAGTAACATGAATAAAAATGCTTTGTAAATTGCATATTATAATGTTAAAAAAAATTTGAACCACAATGAGTAGGTATGTAAATAGTTTCAGTGTTTACATCAGTGGGTACCTGGGTTGTTTCAAGGGCATATCTGCAAGCCACATAAATTTGCATAAAGATTTAATTTACTTATGTTTGTGTTTACATATTTTCTTCAGCTTTTATTGGACCCAACTAAAGATGTCTGACTCTAAAAATACTAAAAAGCATTTCTTCATGCAAATGAGTGCTACCTTTTCTATGTTCACCACTGGATGTCTCTTAACCAGCAGGATGCACGCAACCTCTAGAAAGAGACTTAAATGAATTATTTGCAAATGTTTGCAAAATGGAACAGAAAAAGGCTAAGTTCATCAAAATTGCAAACATTCAAGTCCCATTTTGTTGAATGCTGTTAGAAATAATGTAAATATTTGCTAAGAATTAATTATAATAGTCTATTTACAGGCAGAATGTAAAATGGACTTTTATGCAGATGAGGTTTAAAAGGAAGAAGTGACTTGAGATTTGAATTCTCGCTCACCTTGGAGTCCTGAAGCTTTGGACACATCACTTATATATCCTAAGTCTCCAGGGGACTCATCTGCAAAATGGGAATCAAATGATCTACTTTGTCCACCTGACAAGGTTGTTGTGAAATTAAATCCAAATTCAATTAAAGATTAACACATTATATTATATAGAAATAATTAACAACAACAAATATTCATTTTTGATTGCCTTGCTGTAGGTTAGTGGCTGGGTAATAATTTGGTGACCAAAATAGACATGGCCCCTGGGTTATTTCTACTTCAGCACTAAAAACTAAAATTTTTAGTTTGCTAACTAAAAATTTAAAACTCTAAAGATTATGAAGCAAATTGAAGGTGAATATAATGCAATGATATAAGGATAACAGACAGTCAAAGCAAATGTTTAACCCAGATGTCCCCAAACTTTTTACACAGGAGGCCAGTTCACTGTCCCTCAGACTGTTGGAGGGCCACCACATACTACGCTCCTCTCACTGACCACCAATGAAAGAGGTGCCCCTTCCTGAAGTGTGGCGGCGGGCCGGATAAATGGCCTCAGGGGGCCGCATGAGGCCCGCGGGTGGTAGTTTGGCTATGCCTGGTTTAACCCATACACAATTTAATAGTAACTCCTTTTTAAAACTACTTTTGATTAAGAAGAAAATCAAAGCAAATATTAGAAATTACTTATAAATAAAAAAGTAGAATGTATTATTAGACACATGAGGTGTGGCCTAAACAGTTGGTATGAACTTCATGGCCTAAGATAGATTTATTTGAAAGATGAAATACTGAAAACAGAATATTCAAGCATTCAATTCAATAAATCAGAAATATGACAATTGGTAAATATAAAAAGAAAAGTAGAAACAGAAATTTAAAAGGTAAAAATATTTAATTGATTAAAACCTAAACTCGTTCTAAGTAAAAGGAAAAATATAATAGGAAGACAATTTACTGTTCAGAATGTTTAAATAAGAAAGAAGGGAAAACACACAAAGGCAACATTAGATATTAAATTACATATGTCTGTGTAAAGTGTATAATTTTGTATGAAAATAAGTAATAAAAGCAAGTTCTATTGATTTGGAATATTAGAGAACAGTTTTCATAGAAAAAATAGACAATTAGTCACGTATTTTGCCTCAGAAGAGTCTCCATGACTAGACAATTTCATGGTGGAATTAAATCATACTCTTAAAAACAAGTAATACTATGTTATCAAAATTGATGTATAGTACCAAAATTAGAGTCTCACAATTAATGGATTTAATGAAATATTATGGGAAAAGTAAGAAAAATAAAGAAAATAAAATACATGGAGAAAAAAATCTAAAACTGAATATATGCAATAATTCAAAATAAAATATTAGTAAACTTAATTCAACAGTTTAAGATTGCTACCTCATGAACAAGGAAAGTTCATCCCAATAATAAAATGATGCATCACCATTTATATGTTTTTTCAGGTCATGCACTCAATATATTAAATAATAAAAATGATAAAAATCACCTCGATAGATATCTACAAAGTATGTGAAAAAATATAATATGCCTGACTATACTGTAATTTATAATATAACATTTGTGCCTAACTAAACTATAATCAAGCTAACAGTAGAATCAAAAATTTGCATTCTCCATGTTACTTGACCTATCAGACACTCTTGTTCACTTTTCAACCTGGAAACACTTTCTTCTTTCTTCTCTCTGCTTCCAAGATATCATATTCTTTTGGTATTTTGACCTACCGCACTGGGCTTTACCTCTTATACTGTGGCTGGCTCTTTCACTTCTTCTCAAACTCTTCAGAATCCGAGTACCCAGTGATTCATTCCACAGACATCTTATATTTCCCACCTATACTTATTTCCTTGGTGTATATGTATGTGTGTGTGTGTGTGTGTGTGTGTGTGTGTATGCATATATATGTATCATGCTGGTGGCCATATGAGTCTAGCTTTCATGTTGGAAGTGCAAGGCAAATATATATATATATATGTGTGTGTGCATATACATGTACATACACACATATATGTATATGTGTACACACACACACACATATATATATATGCCCTGCACTTCCAACATGAAAGCTAGACTCATATGTCTACCACCATGTCATCTAATAGACAAACTTAATAGCACCACGACTGTGCTCCTAACCTACCACCACCCCTACATTCCCAATTCTTCCTTGCAGTGATTAGTGGCAATTGCTCAGACTGAAAATTCTTGATATCATGCTATATTTTCTTTTTTTCTTAACATCCCATATGTGAATATGTCATCAAATCCTTTGACTGTACTTTCAAATTATACTCTCCTTGGCAATAACACCCACCACATAGCGAGGATTAAATAAGCTAACACATGTAAAACATTTAGTGCAATGTTTAGCTGGGAATAAAAATAATGAATAATAACATTCCTCAGGCTGGCCATTATGGTAGGATTATACAGCTTTCGTCTTACCTAGTAAGTATAAAAATGTAGTCATTAAAATATTAGGCATTGCTATGAACTTCATCTTGCAGATGTTAAAACTAAAGCAAAAAGAGGTTAACTAAGTTACAAGTCATATCTGTTAAATGACAGAGCCAAGGTTTGAAACTAGTTATTGGACTCCAGAGTTGTAGTGTAATGCTGAATGTTAGCTATTATTATTAAAAATCATTATTTGTCATGTGAGCCACAGAAATAATTTGAAATATAATAAAATAATACAATTTCAAGAAAATTGCCAGGTTATATACACAATACCCCAAATAATAGCTTTTCTATACACGCACAAGAGTCTATTAAAAAATGAATTGAAAATCTATTAACTTAGGCAATATAAAAGTTAAACAACTAACAGGAAATATGCAATGTTTATAGGGAAAAGATTGTTAAGAAATGTTTCTGAACATCACAAAATAGGTGTTGAAAGAAATGAGAGAAGAGCCATGCTCCTAGATAGAAAGACTCAATACTACTAGATGGGTGCAAAAGTAACTGTGATTTTTGCCATATAATTGTGGTTCTGGCAAAAGCCACAGTTACTTTTGCACCAACCTATTACAAAGATGTTATCCTCCAAAAATTAAATGTAACCATAATTAAGATCGCAACATAAAGTTTTATAAAACTTGACAGCTGATTAAGTTTATTTTGAAGAGAAAATGTACAATAGGCAAAAGCTTTTCAAAAATAGCAAAAACAAAGAACTCACTCTACTAATTAGAAAAAAATATTCTTAAAGCTAGACTTTGGGTTTCTTGCAAGTATAATCAATAGTACAGCATAGAGTTGCTGGAAATAAATCTGTGTATGCTTGAGAATGCAGTGTATAAGATAGGTTGTATTTCAATTCAGTAATAAAAAAATATGACTATTCTTATTATGGTATTGGGAACTATTGGTTGACCAAAAGAAAGAAAGAAAGAAGGAGGAAGAAGGGTGGGAAGGAGGGCAAGGGGAAAGGAGAGGCACAGGAAGAAGAGGGAGAAGGGCAAGAAAAGAAAGAGATGGAGGAAGAAAAGATCCTACTTAATACTATACTTCAAACTCCAGAAAAGTTTTTCAAAATCTCCCTCACCATTTAACAATTACTTCTTTAATTTTTTTTGAACAACAATTTTATAATATAAATTTATGGCATAAACTGAAAAAAAAAAAACCAGAAGTCAAACAAAAGAAAAAGATTATTTCAAAGCAGCATAGATCATGAATCCCTACCCTCCCTAACCCATATGTCCAGAAACATATTCATGAAACTCTAGCCTAAATAAACTATTCTGAATAGAAGAAAAGCAGATAGTAAGTAGAGAGTGATGGAAAAGGCTCCCAGGAATTGAGTACTGTGTACACCGTTGGAAGTGTTCTACAAGTCAGAAAGTGCAGCTAAGAATTATGGGATTAAAATCTATGTCTGATTGATGAGAATCATTTAGAAACACCTCAGAACTTCAGAAGAGACTGAACAGTCAGAGTCTGCCTTTCCCCTTTTAACTATAATCTCTCTAGCAAAACAAACAAAAGAGCTAGACAATAGTTCCCTACCTCAAATTGTAACTCACCAGGAGTTATAAACTCGGTAAGGAAAGTGCTGTAATTGTTAACATTTAAACACTATCTATTTTTAATTAAGCCAAACACATAGACAGTAAAACATGGTTATTAGATAAAAAAGAAGATTGTAGACCAAAGGAAAATTCTGAGATTCACCATTATACATAAAATATATAAATTAGAGAAAGTGAGGGCAAAATTTATTTGGAAAAAAAATAAATGAATGGAATGCTTAAAAAAAAATCTCTAGGTGACAGTTACTTGTATTTAGAGAAAAAAATATAAGGAGTTAAAATTTATTCATGAAATTATGATAGGTATGGGGAACAAAGATGACCCAACATAAGAATTACTGCTTTCTCTAAAGTAGAAGAAACCAATAAATAAAACCGAAAGCTATTAAGTGACAAAATAGGTAAAATTTCTCTGAAATGAAAAAAGTGAAATGGCAAAAATATAGAAGGCATCCAAGCAGAACATTCATGTCATCAAAAGGAGAAAAATACCAGGATGCCACAGGATTTCTTACGGCAATATTCAGTGCTTGGACTTAACAGAGAAATGTGTTCACAAATCTGAGGCAAGGAAGGCATGAACCATTAATAACACTCCCAGAAAAGAATAAAGGCAACAGTCAGACACCTGAAGCATGAAATGTTTCAAGGATTAAAAAACCAACTAGCACTATTACAGTTCTTTTAGAATCTATCTAACCAATTTTCTCGCTTTTCCTAGAAAATCCCCCATGCAGGGAAATAAAACAAATCAAAACTAACAAACAAAACTAATTAAGAATACAAGAAAAGAAGGAATGATCTGACTAATAAACTGAGAAATGGAAAATCCATAAGGTAAAGAAGACTTGTGATGATGAGGATTGCAGCCATTTATATGTAGAATGAAGACCAAAGACAAGAGGCAGTTAAAGTTGCAGAAGAACCAAATGTAAATATTACGAATTCTGACAAAGTTAAAGTAATATAATTATCAACAACAAACTGGAAATGAAGAGAAGTGAGGACAAACTGGAGAGGAGCTAATCATCTTCAATTACACTGCAGGGAGTTAACAAAAGCTATCTGAAATTAAAACATGAAGCTAATGCATTCAACTTCTTAATGGTATTTATAATCTTTTTTTCTTAATCATAAAGACAAGTTTTATTTTAAAAAGTTCTTATGATAAAGAAATATTTAAGTTCAGCCATTTTCTATTTTTCATTTTTTCTATAAAATTACATATATTAATTACAAATAGTCTTCATGTATCTATATATTTTATTCTTCTATTTGTGCGAATATATAATTATATAACTGTGGTATGTTCATGAAATGTTAACAGGTTTTTTTTTTTTTTTTCTGAGTATAAAGACTTTAGAGTGGTTTGTGTTTTTTTAAACTTGACTCAAGTAATTACCGTAAAAGCATTCACTTTATCTGCATAAAATATCTAAATATAATATGATAATGATAACCATGTTAATAAAATGATTATGAAAGCCTTTAGATATCTATGTATATGAATTAGCTTGCACCAAAGAAAGAAACCTAAACAGAGGAGGAGATTTGCTGTGATACTTAAAACAAACAGGTAATGAGGTTAGCATGTTGCATAATCAGGAAAGACGTTTGCTGTGCTTGCCTTGCCCCACGGCTTTGTGTCTGAACTCCATAAAGAATAATTGAACACGCAAGTTGCAAAACTGGTGGAACCTAGAACTGGGTTAACGTCACAGTGAAACGAACATGATGAGAAAAGCAGAACCTTGTTCAAACCTCTGCTAATACGGGTGTCCTGAGAACGCAAAACGTATTTGCTTAACTGTGGGCTTCTCAGAATTTGAATTATCTGGTAGTAATTCCTCTGTCACCATTACCAGTCTGTCATGTAGAAAGCTGGGATCAGTGGCCGTGCTGAGATACCACCTCAACTAAGAATCCTTGAACAGGAAACAAACAAACCAACCAGGAGGGCTGTTCAGTACCCCTCAGAGAAGAGGTTCCGAAAAACTACATGATGCAAATTTTGCTGGGTAGAAGTTAAATGTATGTAATTTGACCACATTACTACTTTGGACTCATGGAACCCTGGGAAACATACTCCAATTAAGTTTTTTAAAAGTCTGAATATTAGATGTCCTAAATTCCTGATATTTTAAATGTTTTGACCTAAAGTTGGACTAAGGGCCTTGAAAATAGATGCAGAATGTTATCATCATTACCATTTATATAAACTAGCCCAAATTATACATCCTTTGATTTCTTCTTGTCTGAATAATATTATATATCTAACTTCACAAATGTTCTATGAGTAATCTTCTCTGAGAATAAGATTAATTTTGAAAAATGCCAGATATAGGTGATGGGGAGGAAGGCAGCAAATCACACTGCCATGTGTGTACCCATGCAACAATCTCGCATGTTCTTCACATGTACCCCAAAACCTAAAATGTAATTAAAATTTTTTTGAAAAATACATTGAATTCTAAGATATTTCCTGGATATACTATGATATGTTTTTCTATTTAGTTTTTTTTTAAATAGACTACTTAGAAAAGGTTAATATTTGAAAAGCATGAAGAAGGGTATAAATTGCTGAGTCTAATAATATAACTTTAAATGTCTGTAGATATTTAGTGATGGGGAGAGGGTGAGAGGAGCTTGTAAAGCTGGTCCAGCCCATAGTTGATTAGGTTAGGTGACTAGATGTGTATCATGGGCAACTGCATTTTCTGTCCAATAAATCTCTTTATTATTTTTCCATGTGTAGGACTAAATGCCTGTACAACCAAGTAACTGTAAATATGAAAATTCTGTATGTCAGAGTGGAATACTGGCTAGATTTAAAGAAGGCAACAGGATGGCATTAATGGAGGTTAAACATACACAATCACACACAGAAATCAAAATTATTGTACCCAGCATTTTTTTTCTCTGAGCTTCATTGAATCTTACAAAGTGCCTTTTAAACTTTCTAATAGATTTCCTTACGTTAGAAATACAGGAACTTTGGAATTTTATCATAAAATTATTGAGTATATGAAAATGCATGAAAAGACTAAATGTGTAACAGAATGTTTAAAATTAAAACTATCATTTCTACTTTTGTTACTGAAATGGTTATGTTCTTCCTTAACCTAAGAGTTAAGCACTTTGGCAAGGTTCTACCCAACTCACTTAATAATGAACAAACTAAGGCTAAGAGAAATTGTGGCTACCTTTATAGAAGTAAATAGGCTTATGACATTCATGGACAAGTAAATCATAATGTGAGAGGTGTTTATAAATTATATATTTTTTCTTTTTTAAAAAATATTATTTATTTATTTATTTATCCAACTTATATTTTAGGTTTATAAGTTAGTTCAGCCACTGTGGAAAGCAGTCTGGAGATTTCTTACATATTTATTTTTGAAGCGTATATGCAGAGAATTTTCAAGAAGTACATGGGTCCCCTCCTATTTCTGTTCTTGCACCAGATTTCCTGTATGGCTACCAATGTGCCCACCTTTCCCATGCTTCCAACTTACAGAGAGACAAACAATAATGAGAGAAGACACAGGAGGACCAGCATCAGGGCTGGGCTATGAAAGGAAGCACATATTCTTCGGTCAATACAGTAGGTTTTGGAAATGCTTTTGAACATGAAGTTAGCTTTCCCAGGGATGAAAATTAGGAAGCGCAACTGGCTATAATGTGAGTGGACTCAACCCTCTATGGTCCATAGATGGAATCCACACATATTCCTGTTTCTCAAGATAATCCTAATTTGACACCTGTTTTTATGCTCTCAGAAATGAAGAATTTGTCTGAGAAGATAAATTCTAAAACCTGCCTGCTGTAGAGCATTTCACAGTCATTTAAATTTGGTTCCCAGCTAGTCACTACAAATGAACCTAAAGGACTTCAGAGATAAATCATTTTTGCTGACCCCTTCCTATGTTAAGCAGTTTCTTGGTTTTCATATGCAAGTTTTTATTCCTTCAAATATTAAATTATCTAATAGTGCCAAACACAAGAATTCAATAAATGTCAAAGATGGTGACTTTAAATGAAAGTAAGACACTAATATATGTAAGCATGGGTTTTTTTTCCCTCCTTTTCATAAAACAAAATGAAACAAAATAACTAAACTTTTTATTTTAAATTTAATACTTTTTAAAAGTTTAATTATGTAAGATCAGGTATTCATACATCTGTCTACTGTTTTACTTGTCTGACAATATCTGGAAAGTGAAGTAGTGTCAAAATAAAATTTCTAGTACCAGAATACAGTCAATACAGTATGTTAGACAGCTGTATCAGTTTGCATATTTTAAAAAGGAAATTTAAAATTGATACAGTTATCCTAACTAAATGTTTTATGAAAAAAAATCCTTTGTTGTGTTTTCACTTTGATACTTAAGGAAAAATAACTTAGATACAAATTATTCAAATTATGGCTCAGTATGCAACCCATTTGCTAATCTTCTACATTTATTAAAATAGTAAAACATTATTTTAGTCTAGAATAGACGTTCACATTCAAGAAATAAGTATGACCTTCTTCCCACTTTTATTTAACACACTTTCCATTATTTCTAACTTAATAAACTTATTTCCACTAATATACGTATCCCTCAGGGAGATGTGTAATAGATATGAAAAATTCTAGTAAGTTTTTTATATATCCAAGAATATTTAATACCTTCTGAGGGGTAAGGTACATAAGCCAAAAAGAACATTAACTAAGCTACAATCTTAATTTTTAGCATGCTTCTAAGAGAAAAACACAGGCAGCACATGTGCACACACATATTTGAAGGATAAATATTCTGGCTTATTTTACACAATGTACATAGAAATAAATTTAATTTCCACATTAAAATTCTTTGTCATCTCTTTTAGAAAATGCATGTCTATTAAAGCTGATGTGATATAAAATATGTTGAATTAAAAGCATTAATTCAAATCAGTGCCTTTTTGGAAAAATTACTTAAGACATATCAAATGCCCCCTTTGGATTTACTATAACTTTATACTTTAATTTCCAGTGAAAATAGAGAGGCACATTTTATAGAGCAGCAAAAGTAATACTGCAGGTTAGTTCAAAATGGTTTTCTGTTTTGTCGGCTTGAAACTAACCTTCTTCACTAATTTTCAATTATTTTATCATTTTGATTTTTAAACATAGGTGTTTAGCTTAAGGAAACTAAACACATGCTGAAGAGATAAGGGGATTGTATCCTCCTATTTCAAGCTAAAAACATAACCTCTAAATTATCTTTTACAGTAAGCCAAAGCCAGTATCACATACCTTTCGAGAATGAATTTCTTTCACATACAATGGGAGTAGAAACTCAGATATACCTTCAAGTCGGATTCCCTTCTTGGTGACTCTCAGATTTCCCATACCATCCTACAAGCAATGAAATATAGTTCACTTTTAGGTTAATTGGAGAATGAATATCTGGCCATAATTTTCTTAGGCCTAAATTGAGAAAACAGTGAGCTCAAATCAGTGATGATTTAAGGAGAATGAAATAATGAATCTACTTAATTAATGATTGCAGCACTTTGCATGCATACAGAGGGCTCTATTTAAAATGAAAAAGAAGATTTAAAGGACTGTGTCTTCGTCTAGCTTTATCAGAGACTAGGATTTGCCCATGAATAAATCCTTTACTTTTTTCATGCATCAGTCAGTTCAACTATTTACTTTGTATAATGATACTTGCTACCTGACTGTTGGAAAAAACTTAGTTTGCAGAGAAATCTAGTAATATTTTTATATTATAGTTATACAAATAACTCTAAAATATTCTGAATCACATTTGTACTATAATTTTCACAAGTAATTAATGATAGTCTGATATTAGTAAGTATTCAAACAATGAGTAGATGTATGTCAGATCCTTTAGAAAATAGCAGTTTATGAGAAGGAAAAAATGGGTACACAAATAATGCTTATGAGTCAGAATAACATAACTAAACAGCATGCTATTGGGAATTAAAGAAAGAGGACTTTATATCTGGCAAATAGTAAACAATGGCTTATGGAAGAGATTGACTATGATAAAGTCATTAAGAATGTGGAATTTCAACAGGGAAGGTCCCTGGAGGCTGGAACTAAATGAACATGCTGGCAACATTTAGGAAATAGCATGCCATCTGATCTTACTAATGTATGAGATTTCTATTTTTGAATATTGGGAGAGAAAGCAATGAGGAGTCCATTCTGGGGACAGAGAAAGGAAATCCATACATACAAAGCAAAGGAGAATGTAATTAAGTCAGATTCCAAGAGAAGACACTTTAAAAGTTGTTATATAGTTCAATGGCTTGAAATGATTGGAGGCAGGCTTCAAGATTAATCTGGCAGAAGTACTGTTTAGGGCTGATACAGTATTACTAATATTACATAACTTGGTAGTAGTTTGAAGAATGTAGTGGAAGAAAAATCTACAGACTTGTTGACTAATTTTATGTGGAGACATGAAAAGGATGAACTTTTAAGATAAATCCAAAGTTTCATCACTAAGCATGAATAAGAAAATATAATGATTTTAAAAACTAAAATAGTAAAATTTGTAAGCTCCATACCAAAGTAAATTTAGCTTTTCACTTTCTAACATTAAATCATCATGTAAAATTGGTTTACATATATATATATATATATATATATATATATATAATTATACACATAACCATATATTGATCACACATAACCATATATAATTGATCACACATAACCATATGTAATTGATCATATATATCATATATAATCATGTTAATTATGATTAGACATAATCATATATCATTATATATACATGTACACACATATGTATATGTGTATCTGTATATATGTGTGTGTGTATATATATATACAAACACACACACAAACACACATACATATACATATACACACACACATATATAAACCAGCCCATCTGTAGAAAAGGATGAGGACATGACAATTGAGAAATATCTGAGTCTATCATTATGGATAAGCAAGCCCAACATGGACAGATTTATATAAAACCAAGCAGAAATTCTTAGATGATATCAGTGGGTTGGGAAAATATATTTTACATATTCAGAGATGTTGTGATCAGTATAAGAAGTAAGTTGAGGGAATATAATGGCCCGACCCCTCCAAAAAAGAAAGCCATTGAGGTAGTATTATGTAACATAATGATGTCAGCAATAGAAAATATAGAAAAGTTTTTTTTTTTCTTTTTTTTTTTTTTTTTTTTTTTTAATGAGACGGAGTTTCGCTGTTGTTACCCAGGCTGGAGTGCAATGGCGCGATCTCGGCTCACCGCAACCTCCGCCTCCTGGGTTCAGGCAATTCTCCTGCCTCAGCCTCCTGAGTAGCTGGGATTACAGGCACGTGCCACCATGCCCAGCTGATTTTTTGTATTTTTAGTAGAGACGGGGTTTCACCATATTGACCAGGATGGTCTCGATCTCTTGACCTCGTGATCCACCCACCTTGGCCTCCCAAAGTGCTGGGATTACAGGCGTGAGCCACCGCGCCCAGCTTAGAAAAGTTTTAAAGGAGGAAAATGAATCAGATTTAACTAAGAATTGAAGGACTTTTTAAATTAAAAAAAAAAAAAAATCCAGACTAAAGGATAATGACTACAGAGCAAGAGGAACATTTGGAGGTGGTGAGATTTGTATTGTCCTCTAGAAGGAGAAAGTAAGGGATTTGGGTTAAATTAAAATTAGAATGAGAGTGAAGAAATTTGTTCTTTGAGGCAAGTGAAAAAGCTCAAAACTGATGTTGGAAATACCTTACAGGGAACCAATCCAAAATGAATAAATAAATGAATGAATGATTTCAAGTGGAATTGAAGAGTTATTTAGATGAGAAAATAAATATATTTCTGGTAGGATGATAACACATCCTGGTTTCCCTGAGACAGGGCTGATTTACACCAGTTTTATGGTGTCCTGTTAAATTTGAAAAACTGAAAAGTATCTCAGATTTAGACTTTCAATTACATTACCACCCAGTTATTGGCTCTAATAAGTATGGTTTTGCAGCACTGCACTTATCTAAGAACAAAAACAGAATTGACAATGAGAGAAACTTAAAATTGAGGATTTGCTAGACAGGAATTATAGAAAGTCATAAAGATGTGGTATTCTTAAAGTGACAAAAACAAAAAGATGTTTTCATTTGACTAACCATTATTTTTCTCCTTAAGTCATGACAAGGAAAGTCAGAAGCTGTGTTGGGTTACCAAAACAATGCAGAGGCAAAAAATGGCAAATGGTGATAAACTAATAATGAAGTTCAATAGATGGTAAGAAATATGGGAATTATAATATGAAGACAGGTTTATCATTAGAAAATGTAATTTTGCATTTGGAGATCTTGAAGTTGAAAGCATTTTCAGACATGATAAGACCTACAGAACACCCCCAGTGGTGGAGGCAAATTTAAGAATACACAGAATTCTCTGGTATCCAGGAAGCTAGGAATATTAATTAGAACTTATAACATGACATGGGGCTTTAAAACATTATTTTGTCTAAGAGGAAATTTCTCAACTAAATTTCACACAGTGACTATCCATATTTTTTCTTAAATCCCTGTCAGAAGGAAATATTCTGAAGTGTTCCCCATAGAGTTGTTACAGAAATACCTAATGTCACTGGGAGATTATCTCAGAGCAATGGAAACAAGTTCTAACATAATTGTAATTCCCATTTCAATATTAATACTAAAAAATGTTCTGATGAGATGATTGTGATTAGAGAATCAGGCACCCATAGTAAAGTGAGATATTTCTCATGCTATACACATATTTGATGTTGGAGTTTTCAGTCTTGTGCTTCGTGTGTTTTCTTCTTATATTTTCTACTTAATATATGATTTCAAATATACAATTATATTTCATTTAAATTAGATAAAACCGAATTAGCATCTGTAAATGTAGAACTGTTCTGATAATATCATGTCATGACTCTAACCACACTTCACTATGTCTATTTGTTTCTCCTTTTGTTTTTTCCGGTCTTGTATGAAAAAAATGAATTTTCAAGTTTTTCTGTATCTAGATGAAATTATAAAATGTACAAAGCTGTACAACATATATAATCAACCTGACCCTCACACAGTAACAATTTATGAGATGATGAAATTATCTAGTTTTCCTTCTGTAAGTGCATTAGAAATTGAATTTATTTTTACTGTCACTACAGTTTTCTGATTCATTTATTTTCTTGATCCCTTCACCTGAAAAAGAGAAAATTATTTTTTGATTTTCTGTTCAGGAAGACATTGTTACCAGAAGGTAACAAACTCAAATGTACTAGACCCAGACTTTGTCCTGGTTTCTGCCACCTCCTCCTTTTGTTAAATGTCAACCACTTATCACTTCGTGTCTTAATTTTATCATCTGTAAAAGAAATAGTAGCATAATTTATGTGCCTATTTTAAAGATTACATGAGGATGTAGAAAGCTTAAAATAGTGCCTAATTTATGTCAAACTACTCAATAGTTTTAACTATAACATTTTACTTAAAATTTTAGGTTTTGTCATGTATTATAAAAATTCATGTTATTTATTTTCAGAGAAATTATCTTTGAATTTCAGTACAATCTACATCAAATTTCATCGTCATTATAGTTATGATACTCTTGTTCATCATCCTGTAATGTCACACATTGTTATGGTCCGGATGTGTCCCCTCTAAAATTTAGGTGTTGAAACTTAAGGGTCAATGTGATAGTATTAAGAGGTGGAGTCTTTAAGAGGTGGAGTCTTTAAGAGGTGATTAGGCCAGGAGGGCTCCTCTTTTGTGAATGGAATTAAGGCCCTTATAAAAGAGGTAAATGAGGCTTCATTCGGTGTTTAGACCTCTTGCTCCTCTGCCTTCTCCCAGGTAGGTCACAGCACCCCTTCCCTCTGGAGGGTGCAGCAACAATGTGCCAAAGTGGAAGCAGACAGCACCCTTATTCAGAAAACAGAACCTGCTAGTGCCTTGATCTTGGACTTCCCAGCTTCCCAAACTGTAAGAAAGTATTTTCTGTTTTTCTCTAAATTACCTAGTCTCAGGTATTTTGTTATAATAACAAAAACTGACAAGGGCACATGTGATTTATCTAATTTTGAAAGATAGTATAGTGTTGTTTTGGAAGGGGATATGAAATCAGACATTTTGGGTTTGAAACCTGACTAACTGTTGAGTTTGACATGTTATCTATCTAAAGCTAAATGTGTATTTTATAAACATCGGACCAATAACAGTATTCTTCACAGGGATGCTGTATTAATTTAATGAGATATTATGTAAATGAATTAGTTTGGACCTGGTATCTTTTTAATCATTATTCCCTTTACTTGTGGGTTATTGAAAATTAATATTTAAAAGTAGATTTAGTTAGTATCTAATCAACACATTAAAAAAATCAACTTCTCTTATTTGTATTTCTTCTTTTTCATTCCCAATGACACTATGACAGTTCAAGATCCCATTATCTCGAGCTTGGCGATTGCCACCTAACCACTGTTTACATTATTGTTTAATTATTTTAGTATGATTCTTGCTCAAAAGCCCACGGTGTCATCTTAGCCTCTGAGTATAGATTTGTGTCCTCCATTTTGAATATGTACTGTGCTTTCTAATTAATCTGCTGTGATTATCATATTCATGTTTAGGGGAAATATTCTAAAACAGAGTCTTCCGCTGTGCCCCAACCCTCTCCTTTGGAATGATTTTCTAGATATGCTAAGTGAATCCCCTAAACCTGTTTTTCTTTAGGTTTTTGTTGCTGTTGTTTATTTGTTTTTGCTTTTTGTTCATCAACACGCTCAACTTATACTTCCAGTAAACTATACTGTCAGCTGTTTTTTTTTTGTTTTTGTTTTTTTTTTTTTTTTTAATGGCTCTATGTTTTGCCATCTAAATTTCTTGATCTGTGTGCATTCTAGCTGCTTGAAACAATTTTTTCTCTCATTTCTTTTTAATGCTCTTACCAGTAATTCAAGACCCTGTCCAAAAACTGCCATGGTTAATATCTTAGTCAAAAATAACATTGCTGTCTATTCTATATTTCCAAAATGCTATAGTAGTATTTTTTTTTTTTTTTTTTTTTTTTTTTTTTTTTTTTTTTTTGAGACGGAGTTTCACTCTTGTTGCCCAGGCTGGAGTGCAAATGGTGCGATCTCGGCTCACCGCAACCTCCACCTCCTGGGTTCAGGCAATTCTCCTGCCTCAGCCTCCTGAGTAGCTGGGATTACAGGCACGAGCCACCATGCCCAGCTAATTTTTTTGTATTTTTAGTAGAGACGGGGTTTCACCATGTTGACCAGGATGTTCTCGATCTCTCGACCTCGTGATCCACCCGCCTCGGCCTCCCAAAGTGCTGGGATTACAGGCTTGAGCCACCGCGCCCGGCCTATAGTAGTATTTCTTTAAAAACATATCATATTCTCATTCTAATTTTAGTTAACTGTGCATACCTTTTATCTTTTTTTAAAAGTTCATGATCAATTGTATTTCTTATTTGTCTTCATGTTCATTCCTTCATCTTGCATAATCCTTCCAACAGTGGATATAAAGTATGTGGTTAGTAAAATGTTTGATTATTGAATTGAAAAGAATTTACCTCTACTTAAATAACAAAAAAACTCCAAAACTATATTAATAGCCTGGTAAAGATCATAATTACTAAAATTTATAGAATTTGCCTTTAAAAACTGAAAGTAACTTTTTTTCTTTTTCTTTTTCTTTTTTTGTTTTTTGAGGAGTCTCACTGTGTCGTCAGGCTGGAGTGCAGTGGCAGGATCTCAGCTCACTGCAACCTCCGCCTCCTGGGATCAAGGGACTCTCCTGCCTCAGCCTCCCGAGTAGCTGGGACTGCAGGCAGGTGCCACCATGCCCAGCTAATTTTTCTATTTTTAGTAGAGACGGCATTTCACCGTGTTGGCCAGGATGGTCTCAATCTCTTGACCTTGTGATCCACCTGCCTCCACCTCCCAAAGTGTTGGGATTACAGGCATGAGCCAACCTGCTTGGCTGAAGATAATTTATCATAATTTTCATTTGATTTTTTTTAAAACAAAGTATAGGATTTTTTGTTGAGAAATACTTTTTGGAATTTCTTTTGAGAAACTGACTTAATAATAAATTATAGGTTTGAATGTCAACAAAGAGATATTAACAGCCACAACATTTTAAATTTAAAATCCACAGTCAGAACTTTGCAATGATTTGATTGTAATTCACTCCCTCCTCAAAGTCATTAATGCCTTTAGGTTATCTGAAATTTGAGGTTTGTGATGGAGTAAAAATGGACGCACTCAGTAAACCCCATGAGGCTGCTCTGACTGCAGTGAGTTATCTCAACTGATTGTTCACAGTCAGTTACAGATCGAAATCTTTGTTCTACTCTCTCCCCCTTTTCACAACTGTACTTGAAAAGCCTTAAATAAATACGTAAATTAATTCAATGAGACTACAAATAAGGAATCACCCAGAGTATTCGGTAAATCGATATATAAATGGTAAAATTATAACATTTAATTATATGCAACCAAATTATAAAATTTAGTTTGCAACAGTGTAGACTATGTAGATATATAGAATATACATATATATGTATATACTGTGTATGTATATATATAATGATCACATATATAGATAGGTATATATTTGTGTGTATATACACACACACACACACACACACACGCACACACACACAAATATCAAATGTTCACATATGAAAATGGAGAACAGACCATAGCTATTCAATCCAGTAGCAACACTTGGAACACATACACATTTTAAATTTAATATTTTTAAGAAAAAAAATGTATTTCCTATAGGCAATTGGAATCACTATCAGAAAAAAATCAACTGGTGTAGTTCAGTCTAATATTAGTTTCATGATGCAGATTTCAATATGCATGAAAACAACAACATCCACTCTAACTGTATGTTAAGGCTACCTGCTGGGAATCAAATCAGTGGTTGTGGGAGGAGACGGAGACTTGCTATAAAAGAATACTATATAGAAAAGCCAAGGGTGCTATTATAAACAAATAATATTTCTTGACGGTAAATGGAGATAACTGCAAAGATCCTCAAACATTTAACATAAGGAAAATAATAAGCAATGGATTAATAATAATGTTTTGTATTCTAAAGACTGCCATCTGTAAGTGGGTGGTGGAGGGACTTCCATATGTTAATCTTTTAACAAGGCAATAAAGCCTAAAGTTTCACTATTAGCATGCTTTTCTTTCCCAACTGTGCTTAATAGAATACCAGAATTAATCGATCTGGTGAAAAAAAAAAAAAAAAAAAAAAAGAGAGTTACTTTTTCAAATAAATTTAGAAAACCATTGCATGATATATTCCTACTCAGATATTCATAATACACATTACATTATTAATATTCTGGTGAGTTTGGAGTAGAGAAACATACTTTGTCTAATACAGAGGTCTCCTAACATTTTGCTCAATTGATCCTCCACTCACATAACCCACCTTTTGGAGTAGTTGAAATAATGTTCCCTTAAATACAGCAGGAAAATACTGGATAAACTATTCACATTTTACCAATTCTGAAGAAAGACCATTTAAAGAGGAGGTATATTTTTTTTAGCATGGAGCCTCAAAAATAGAGGATTAAAGATTTACAAGCTCCTGTCTCCACAGATGTTTAGGGAGCCTATATATAGTACCACTAAATTCTGTTCTAATGTGGCTTCCTAGCTGGTTTTAAATGCTAAACATGGCTAGAAATTGGATATGTCTTATGGATTTCACTTCCTATTTCAGTAAAACATGAGAAAGGGAGATAATCCTTAGTACCCATCTGTTTTTTTCTTTTTCTTTTCTTTTCTTTTTTTTTTTTTTTTTTTTTTGCAAATATTTGCCTGTTACTATAATTTATATCCTAAAAGGAGAATCACCTCTTGCCTTGAACAAAATCACATTTCTGGACCCTTAAGTTAAGGATAAGCCTTTGGAGTATAGTAACCCTACCAAAGCATTCCTCAAGGTAAAGTCTTTTCTAAGAATTTATTCTAGACTCATGAGACAACATCTTTGATTTCCACCCTAACTATGACACTAAATGTATTAATAATAGCTAAATTCATACAGCATTTCAGCAGATATAGAGCCTATGACACATCACAACAGCCCTTTAAAAGAGACATGTTTTTTCTTCATTTTATTCAAAACAGAAAATACACTAGGTTAAGTCAGTTTTGTACATCTAGTAAGCTATTCAGTCAGAACAGAAGTACAGTTCTCTCACTCAGCCAAGACAGGTACTATAGGTACAGAAAAAATGTTACATTTATTGTATTATTTAATCCCAACATAGCTTCCCTAATAGTCTTTGTTATTAGATATTTCTGAGTTAATTTGTATATCTTTTCAAATTATTTGTGATTTTTTGTTTGTTTGTTTCCCTGATTCATTTACTAGTACAAATTTCTTATTATGCTCAAATTTTCACTGTGGTATTCTGAAAAGAGAGTTCTGATATGACAAAACTCTAGTTTGGACTGCTTATAAAGTCTTCCATGAAAACAAAGCCATCTGAACAAACTACTGTTATTTGTACACCCATAGGCTGTTTTAAAGGAATCTAAACCTATGTTTTCTGGAAATAAAATTTCACTTTTTACTTCTTCAGATATACATTTTGTAATACATTCATTAAACAGAAGTAACTTTTGTGTGCTTCTTTGTATTTGTGACTGTGTACTTAGAAGAGGTGAGTGGAAGAACAGGAATAGGTAAGATTAAGCTGTTGATCTTAAAATTATAGATATCCTTCTGAGTTGGAACTGAGGAACTATTAGGTGAAAGTCAACAGAGAAATGACAGAAAGCTCATGAAGACACAGATGAGCAAGTTGACTCTCTGTGGGATTAGGCAGCTGTACGATTGGTAAGAGTTTTCTGACGTTGGGTTGCTTTATGGTTCAGAAATCTCCTAATCTCCATGGTGATTTAGCATGTGCTTTATTGAGTTTATAAAACTGTAATATTTAGCCTCTTAGACTAAAGAAGTCTCTTGGGGTTTAATGTCTGAAAATCCTTCTGAACATCAAGGAGAACCTTTCATGCAGAAATGCAATGGGTCATCTCTCAACTGAATTTTAAAAGACCCTGTAATCTTCCTTAAAGGTTACTACAGATTTCTATGTATTTCACCCTTGAATTCCAAGGATAGATTTTTTTCCTAAAACATGTATTCTTTCATCTCTTTTTCAATGGATGAGTTCCATTACAGATACTGGTAACCACCTATTTGGAAAATATTTAATACAAGCTTAGTTTTTAACATCTTATCCATTATACCTTATTATACTTCCACATGGCATCCTTTCTAAGTTTTATTTGTTTATAAGCTGTCACAGACAGACATCAGCCTGTAATCAAATCCTTGTGGGAACTGCCTCCTCCAGCCTTCTCCAACTCTTTTTCCTTAATGTGGTTCCCATAGAATCTGCCATTTCTTAGCCTCATTCTGGCATGCTGACCACAGATAATTCAACCAAGAGTCACTAACTAAACACAAGTTAAGTCAATCAGATATTTAACTAGAATTTCTTGAATTAAGGAAAACAGTAACAAAAATAATCAATTACACAAATTCTATTTTTTCCATTTCTAAATAGAAATTTAGAGTCAAGGGGTACGCATGCAGGTTTGTTACATGAACATATTAAGTGATGCAGAGTTTGGGCTTTTAGTAAGTCCATCATCCAAATAGTGTATACAGTACCCAATATATAGTTTTTCAGTCCTCATCCTCCTGTCTCTCTCCCCAATCTACTAGTCCCAGTGTCTACTGTTTCCATGTTTATGTACATGTGTACCCACTGTTTAGGTCCCAAAGTAAGAATATTGGTATTTGATTTTTATGCATTAATTTACTTAGGATAATAGCCTCTGGCTGCATCCATGTTGCTGCAAAGAACAATTTTATTCCTTTTTATGGCTATGTAGTATTCCATGGTATATATGTACCATATGTTTTTTTATGCAATCCACTGTTGATGGACATTTAGTTTGACTCCGTGATTTTGCTATTGTGAATATAACTGAAACAAACGTATGTGTGTAGATGACTTTTTAATAGAATAATTTATTTTCCTTTGAGTAGATACTCAGTAACAGGATTGCTGGATTGATTCCTAGTTCTTTGAGAAATCTCCATACTCTTTTCCCCTGGGGCATGAACTAATTTATATTCCCACAAACAGTATATAAGCATTCTCTATTTTTTCTCTGTCTCCTCACCAATATCTGTAATTTTTTCAGTTTTTAATAGTGGCCATTCTGATTCTTTGGATGTAAAACTGTCAGCTAACTGTGACCATATTTCAAGTTATATAGAGAAAGCCAGTTTTCAGTGAAAGAATAAACCTAGTTTAAAAGACCGCAGAGAAGGATAAAGAAGGAGGCTCATTCCTGTTGGCAAACATGTCTCTCTGGTTCTTGTTCCTGAAGCTCGGGTACTTGCTTGTACTTCCCCGGATTTTTCCAATACTTCCATCGGTTTCACGATCTCACAATTATGTCCCTCTCCTCTCTTTCTTTCTAAGCTAATACCTAGTTTACTGTAAGAATACTTGGATCCATTCTAACAGATTGCCGGGCCTACGTATTCACAAACCTTATTGGTGACCTCATCCACATCTGTGGCTAACATTCTTTGGGTTAAATCAAGCTCCTGCCACAGGGGCATGGCATGTATTATTGCCTCTCTCCAGTCCTTTTTCTCCTTCATAATTATCTCTGTCTCATCCTTTGAATAGAAATTCAGACACAGCTTACTGAAGATATCTTCCAAATAAGCTCAGAACTTTTGAGATACAGCATCATGCACATTTCCTTCAGTCTTACCAAAGCTTGTGCCAGTCTCTAGTTGTTTGTTTGTTAGCTTGTGATTATACCTGCATCAGGTTATAGGCTTATTGCAGGCAGATATCACATCTTTTTACTAATTGTTAATTCCAAAATTTATTTTTACAACCATATTGTGTAAAAAAAAAAAAAAAAAAAAAAAAAAAACTTTTAGGTTAGGGGTACATCTGTAGATTTGTTGTATAGGTAAACTCACGTCATGGGGATGTTGTACAGATTATCTCCTCAACCAGGTACTAAGCCTGGTTCCCAGTAGTTAGTTATTCTGATCTTCTTCCTCCTCCCACCTTTCATCCTCTAGTAGATCCCTGTGTCTGTTGTTTCCCTGCATGTGTTCATATGTTCCCATAATTTAGCTCCAACTTACAGGTGAAAACATGTAGTATTTGGTTTTCTGCATCTGTGTTAGTTTGCTAAGGATAATGGCCTCCAGTTCCATCTATGTTCCTGCAAAGGACATGATATCATTCTTTTTTTTTTTTTTTTTTTTTTTTTTTTTTTTTGGCTACATAGTACTCCATAGTGTAAGAGTGTATAGGTACCATATATTTTTATTCAGTCTACTATTGATGGCTATTCAGCCTACTATTCAGGGACATTTAGGTTGATTCCATGTCTTTGCCATTGTGAATAGTGCTGCAATGAACATACATGTGTCTTTACGATAGAATGGTTATATTCTATCACATACCCAGTAATGGGATTTCTAGGTCTAATGATAGTCCTGTTTTTAGCTCCTTGAGAAATTGCCACACCACTTTCCACAATGAATGAACTAATTTACACTCCCACCAGCAGTATATAAGCATTTCCTTTTCTTTGCAACCTCGCCAGCATCTGTGATTTTTGACTTTTTAATCATAGCCATTCTGGCTGGTGTGAGATGGTATCTCATTACGGTTTGCAACCAGATGTTTAAAACTCAGATTTATCTTCTGAATTTGAGACAATGGCATTCACCTACTTTCTGCCTACTGTTTGCTTGATTTCACGAGTATCCCAAACCAAGTATGTCTCAAAACAAAGTAATCATCTTTCAACTCGAACAATTTCTTGTGTCCTCCTTACCTCAAAGAATTACTGCCATGTCTATTTAATGAAAATCTGCATCTCATCCAGGACCCCTCATTTCTAATCCTCATAATGGACTAGTCACCACATCCCATACACTTGTTTTCAATTGTTCTACTTGCCTGCATTCTGTCATTGATCCAGGTGCACACTGGGATGTGCTGCCCATATAGCCATTAAAGGAAGGATGTATTGTCCCAATTACTGGAAGGACTATGAGTAGTTTCTGTCTATAATCTCTTTTAGGTACCTCCATAGTTCCCTAAAGTTTCCACACTTCTAGTACGAGGCCACCCCTCCCAATATATGGCTGGAACTTCTCAACTGATTGATGAAAGACGTGCAGAAGCCTTTCACACAAAAGTCTCAATTGTACACTCCCATATCTATCTCTATTCACCTACTCTCCTGACTACTATCTATTAAACTAGGGTTTAGTTGCAACACAAAGCTGTGTATGACTTGGCCCTGATAAGGTGAAGGGACTATTATCTATTTTGAAGGAGTGACAAAACCCAATCAGCAGGTATCAGCAGAAGGAAGGAGAGTAGAGGTGAGACTATTCTCTGAGGGTGCCCGATCAGGTGGTCAGAACATAAGATTGGAGTTGGGGTACTCTCCTGGGATACAGAATTTTACTACTGGACAGGACTGTAGGAGACAATTCAAACTTGTAACTAGAATGACTCCTAGAAGTATGGGGAAAGTGGTAACCCAGTTAAGTCAGGTTAAAAAGCCAGAATTGCTATGGCAGATGGTGAAAGAGGGAATGAAAGTCTCAGGAAAGTAGATATAATGGAGTGAATATACTGGGTATGGTGAGAAAACCAACCAAATGAGTATGATCTATGGAAAAGCACAGATGACGTGCCATTTATCAAGGCTATTAAAAATGATGAGTGAGAATAATACGAGAATCACCAAGAAGTCCAGTGCTGCCTCCCCTGTGTGGGTCAGAGCTGATAATAGAAAAGAAAGTTATAAAACAGGTCTTACTTGTAGCAATAGATATGGCAGAACCTCGAAACAACAGAGATCAAGTGATAGCCAGAGCTGGATGAACACAATGATGGCAATGAGGGGCCAGGTCAGAGGGACAACCAGGGACACAACACACAGAAGATTATAAAGAGATACTTGATAACTCTTGGTGTCCATGGAGGCCAAGAAAATGTTTAATCAACAAGGGTCCTATTCAATTTGTAGCATGCAAGATATCAAGGTGGATGCACAGGAGGCTTAAGGCAGTTACTCCAGTAAAGAAGTCAAGATTCCTTGCCCAAGTTTGATCTTGAGTCAGTTTTTGGATCCAGAACCTATTGACCTTCTTAGTAAATTTTGACAATAAATGGAAAAGTGCAATCACCTTAGCCTGAGAAAGGCTCGGACTCCTTATAAAGGAGGAACTGGGTTATTCAATAAAATAGGCCACCTAGTCTCATTTCAATGAAGGATTTGCCCCAGCTGTTAGAGCATCAGCAATAGAAAACTTAGTTGGAATCCTTGTCAGTCAAATAAAGCCATCTTTACAAAGGTAGACACCACCTGGGTGGCTTATGTAACTGATTGAAAATGTGAGAGTATGTAGATCCAGCTGTCCTATCTCACCTTTGGACAATTCTCAAGAGTCATTTTAGCTCCTGATATCCTGTGTGGGGATGGCCAGTGCTTAGTCGAGGTTGCATTTGCTCTGTCACAGCTTGATTTCTCTTTCTGCTCAATTCTGCTCCCTTATGGAATGTTATTCTCTGGTTTATTGAGAAATACCTTTATTGAAATGCAATAAAATACATACTTTTTAAAAATTAAACTGAAACTCATTAAAATATGCATCTACTTTTTTCCTCATACATTATTTAGTGTTTATTTTTGAAAACTTCCTTATGAAATAGAGTGAAGAAATAGGCTTTCTTATGCCTTTACAATAAATATTATAAGGATTTTAAATTGCTGATTTGAAAATTCAAGTATTGATGCTACAAACATTTATGAAAATGTCTTCTTATGACAAGAGTGTTCATGTTTTGAGGAGTGAGTAAGAAAAGGATGTCTGCAATTTAAGCCACATTTCTGCACAGTCATTGGTCCTCCTGGCTTCAGCTGGACAAGTACACAGTCATTGTTAAGGCAAAGGTAAGGCTGATGCTAAAAAATGAAAGTGAATTTTAACATATGTTAAAGAAATTAGTGCATTAGTGTTTCTGTTAAGTGAGAAGAAAATCAGTATACAAGGATATTCATGTTGACAACTATAACATATTACATTTTTTTCTCCAGAGTGTTCTACTAAAGAACAGTTGGTGCTAGGAAAGAACTTTACTTCTAGGGCAAACTTTCCTTTGTAGTAATTTAATTATCATAGACTTCTTTCTTAAAGTATTTGTAAATAATGGTAAATGTGTGTAATCACTCAAGTCCAGACAAATAGTGGAGATCTAAATGGGTTTATATCTGCCTAAAAGCCAGAGAAAGAACATCTCTTCTTTATGTGAATGTTAAATCAAGTTTTGAAAATGACTGCTTAAAATGGCTGTTCTTTAAATGTTTAAATATAGAAACATTGATAAAACTCTTAGAACACAAATTATGATGTTTAATGGGATATTAGGAGAAGACCTTACTATCCATGCTCTTCCAAGGTTTCAGTACAAAATTCAGAGTCATCATCAATATTTCCTTTGTATTCCAACACAATGAATCAGTTGTCATATCCTATGAATATGTTTGATAATAGCCTTACATGGTTTATTTGTGTGCATGCATGTTAGGATGTTGGTACTTGAATAAAACCTAAGCATCTATTACTGAAAAACTTGATGAATAAAGTATAATGTATGAAGACCATGGAGTATCATGCAGCTACATGAAGCAATGGAATAGATCTAGCAAAAAGGATGGAACTTAAAAAGACCAGTACATAGGAGATAAGATAGTGAGAATTAGAATAATGTATGTAAATTTAAAATGTGTGCATAAAATTGATGATTATATTTGTAAGAACACACAGGAATTAAATAATAATTAAAAATAATAGAATTGTTTAATGTAGAGAGCGGGCAGATACTAACAATAGAAATGGAATGGAAATATAAATAAAATGAATAAAAGAATAAATAAACGAATTAAAAATTAGTAGTAAAGAGTAATAGAGGAACATCAAAGGAACAATAATACAACTAGGACACTGTTTCCTGAATTGACAGTTACCTCAATCTTCTACACCTAAAATTAAAAGTAAAGTAAAATCTGCTGCAGATATGGTCAATTCTATTTCCCTTTTATCTTAACTGCTATTGTTTTCAGTTTTTTTCCTTTCACCTCCAGCCTATGATATATCATTTTCCTAAATGTTCTTATTGTCATTAATATATCCAATTAAGGCTTTCTCATATTGCTGACACTCTTATACTTTTATAAAGTCAATTTTGTCAATATTCAAGGAAAATTTTACCAAAAATGCTTTTCATATTCTAAACCACATTCCAGTTATGATACAATTACAGCCACAGTTTTATTATTTTACAAGCATTCCTATAATGTTCCCTGTTCTATATTCTTTGTTCTATAACAGACTGTTTTTCTTTTATTCATGTATTTATTGCAACACATTATAATTCAATGGTTTACTGGATACTCTATCTCTATGGTCTTATTTTAGTAAGGGAAGAGATGATGTCTGCCTTGTCTTTTTATCTCTAGAATTTATCAAACTGACCTTTATGTGCAAGCACAAGTATTTGTAAGTACTTGATAAACATCCGCTGAGGTTGAAAAATGAGTTTATAGAATATTGCAAAAATAACTAGAGAGCCTATGACACAATAGCTCATAGCAGACTAATGCATCCACTGATAATAGCATGATAATTTGTGATAAAAAAGGGTGTAAAACCAATTCGCTTTGAGGGTAACATGCTTTTTTATTGTGGGAAAATATACATAAAATAAAATTAACCATTTTAATAATTGTTAAGTGTATGGTTCATTGGCATTAAGTACTCACATTGTTGTGTAACCATCATCACTCTCCATCTTAAGTAATTTCCATTAACCTCAACTGAGACTTTATACTCATTAAACAGCAACTCCTTAATCTCTTCTCCCCCATCCCCTGGTAATTGCTATTCTACCTTCTATTTCTGCGAACTGAACTACTCTAGGGGCATCAAGTAAGTGTAATCATACAGCATTTGTCCTTTGGTACATGACTTATTTAACTGTGTCTTCAAGAGTCACCTATGTTGTAGCATATGTCAGAATTTTCTCCCTTTTTGCTGGTGAATAATATTTTATTATACATATATGTCACATTTTATATATTTGTTTATCTTGTCACTGCCATGTAAGAGGTATATTTGGCTTCCCATCATGATTCTGAGGCCTTCCCAACCATGTGGAACTGTAAATCCAATTAAACCTCTTTTTCTTCCCAGTCTCAGATCTCTGTCTTTATCAGCAGTGTGAACAAGAATAACACAGTAAATTGGTACCAGTAGAGTGGGTGTGGTTGAAATGATACCTGAAAATGTGGAAGTGACTTTGGAACTGGGTAACGGAGGTTGGAACAGTTTGGAGGGCTCAGAAGGAGACAGAAAAATGTGAGAAAATTTGAAACTTGCAAAGACTTGTTGAATGGCTTTGCCTAAAATGCTGATGGGGATATGAACTATAAGGTCCAGGCTGAAGTGGACTCAGATGGAGATAAGAAACTTTTTGAGAACTGGAGGAAAGGTGACTCATTATGTTTTAGCAAAGAGACTGGCAACATTTTGTTCCTGCCCTAGAGATTTGTATAACTTTGAACTTGGGAGAAATGATATAGAGCATCTGCTGGAAGAAATTTCCAAGCAGCAAAGCATTCAAGAGGTGACTTGGGTGCTGTTAAAGGCATTCAGTTTTAGAAGGGAAGCAGAGCATAATATCTTGGAAAATTTGCAGCCTGATTATGTAATAGAAAAGAAAAGAAAAAAAAAAAAAAAACAACACACACACACACACATTTTCTGGGGAGGAATTCAAGCCAGCTGCAGAAGTTTGCATAAGTAGCAAGGAGTCTAATGCTAATCCTCAAGACCATGGGGAAAATAGCTCCAGGCCATGACAGTGACCTTCACCAAAGCCCCCCTCATCACAGGCCTGGAGGCCGTGGAGGAAAGAGTTGCATCATGGGCTGGGCCCAGGGTCCCTGTGCTATGTGCAGCCTAGGAATTTTGTTACCTGTGTCCCAGCTGCTCCAGTCCTGACTGAAAAGGGCCAATGTATAGCTCGGGGTATGATTTCAGAGGGTGGAAGCGACAAGCCTGTCAGCTTCCACGTGGTGTTGAGCCTACAGGTGCACAGAAGTCATGAACTGAGGTTTGAAACATCTGCCTAAATTTCAGAAGATGTATGGAAACACTTAAATGCCCAGGCAAAATTTGCTTCAAGCACAGGACCCTCACGGAGAACCTCTCCTAGTGTAATGCAGAGGGAAATATGGGGTCAGAGCCCCTACACAGAGTCCCTACTGGGGCACTGCCTAGTGGAGCTGTGAGAAGAGGGCTACCATCCTCCAGACCCCAGAATGGTAGATCCACTGTCAGCTTGCACTGTGCACCTGGAAAAGCCACAGATACTCAACACCAGCCTGTGAAAGCAGGTGGGAGGGAGACTGCACCCTGCAAAGCCACAGAAGTGGAGCTGCCCAAGACCATGGGAACCCACCTCTTGCATCAGTGTGACCTGCATGTGTGACCTGGAGCCAAAGAATATCATTTTGGAGCTTTAAAATGTCACTGCCCCACTGGATTTCGGACTTGTATGGGCCCTGTAACCCCTTTGTTTTGTCCAAATTCTCCTCTTTGGAACAACTGTGTTTACCAAAATACCTGTACTTCCAACTCGCTTGCTTTTGATTTTACAGTCACATAGACAGAAGGGACTTGCCTTATCTCACATGAGACTTTGGGCTCTGAACTTTTGGGTTAATGCTGAAATAAGACTTTGGGGAACTCTTGGGAAGGCACGATTGGTTTTGAAATGTGAGAAAAATGAGATTTGGAGGGGCCAGGGGCAGGATAATACAGTTTGGCTGTATCCCTACTCAAATCTCAACTTTAATTGTATGTCCCAGAATTCCTACGTGTTGTGGGAGGGATACAGGGAGGTAATTAAATCATGGGGCTAGTCTTACCTGTGTTATTCTTGTGATAGTGAGTAAGTCTGACGAGATGTGATGGGTTTATCAGAGATTTCCTCTTTTGCTTCTTCCTCATTTTCTCTTGCTGCTGCCATGTAAGAAGTGCCTTTGCCTCCCTCCATGATTCTGAGGCCTCCCCAGCCATGTGGAACTGTAACTCCAATTAAACCTCTTTTTCTTCCCAGTCTCGGGTATGTCTTTATCAGCAGCATGAAGATGGACTAAAACACCAATGTAAACAGCTCAAGACTAGAGGCTAAGGCTAAGTAGCTTGCAAAGAATAGATAAGAGGTAGAGAATGCAGCAGTGCTCTCTGTAATGTCATGTTCCTGGGGACACAAACATTTAATTCCAGGTCTGTCAAGGTAGTAAGAAATTGAGGGACTAAGATCTTGGGAAAAAGAGAGATGAAGGAATGTAAAACTTGGACTCTATGGTTTTCCCTCAAGTCATTTACGGGTTATTACATGACACAGCAAGAGGCTGAGGAGCTAAGTTTAAATATATATGAATTTCAGGGAAATGTTCAGAAATAACGTAGTACTGTAGAACAAAAATTAAATACTAGTAATTCTAAGGAAGCAGGGATTCTAGTGAATAATGAAATGTTCATTTGGGAACCATAGAGGATTGTATCTTAGAGAGAGAATAAATTGGATTCAGATGAGACTCACAATGTCTGAATCGGAGTGTCATGTCATCTCCAACCTTAATTTTATTGAGTAGTGAGCACAGGTTAAATCCTCTCTAAGCAAAGGTAACATTATAGAGAGTATCTATCATTTTTTTCAGATGCTAAGTCTAGAATTTATTTAAAAATACTAATCACAAAAAGAATTAGTACTAAAAGGGATAAAGAAGCAATGCAAACAAACAAAAAAAAGGTGATCCAACTGAGGGTTCAGATATGAATTCAAAATAATTATAATTCACATATTCAGAAAAATATATGTGAGGATAGAAAATTTTATGGAGTTGCAATCCATGAAAAAGAATTAAGTGGAAATCTTAGAAAAAACAATTCAATAATTGATATTAAGAACTTTATTGATGGGAATAGCCAGAGATTAGGAACAGCTAAAGAGAGAAGTATTAAAATCAATAAGATGTCTCATTTGCAAATATATGAATTAAAACCAAAAAACAAATGGGTACAGAAAGGAGTAGAACAGTCCAGTAAACCATAGATAAGAAAAATATCTAAGCTGTTTTAATTTAAGAATGATTGATACTGAATTTAACAAACAAGTATCCAATAATGGATTCAAGAAGTCTATGAAACTCGAACCAGAAAAAATACAAAGAAAGCTATGCTACATATAGTGTGGTAAGGGTAATGAAAATCAAAAAGACAATTGTCAAAGCAGTAACAGAACAAAAATATGTTAACTATAGAATAACAACAATAAAATGGACAGCTAACTTCTTTTAAAAAATTATAAGAAAGAGAACAGATAAATAACATCTTAAAAACCTGAAAGAAAGCAACTTCCAGCCTGCAATTTATAACAAATGAAAATAAATCCCTAGACAATGCAAAAGAGAAAGGGGAAAAGGGAGAACAAATGGCTTAGAAAAGAAGAAATAAAATTTGCAATCTGAAGGTAAACAAATATGTATGTAGAAAATGTAAGTAATGCACAGATGAATTACTAAAATTAATATAGAGGCTTGAAGCAATTAATTGTGATTTTATACATGAGAACAGCTAGAAATGAAAATATAAACCATGATGACACACCAGTATAAACCCATCAAAATTACTGAAACTACATTTTTTAAAAATAATGTCAAGTTTAGGAGAGAATGTGAAGTAATGAGAATTCATAGATTGATAGTGGGATTCTAATAATAGTGGGTTTCTATGATACAACTAATTTAGGACATAATGTTGACAGTAATTTCACTTGTTGGTATAAACACTGGCAAAATAAAAGCACAAATACAAGTAAATGCAGATGTACGTGTAGACAGACACATACATTTTTTTTTTCATATTCTATAGAGAATTCCTACAAAAAAGTAAGATAACCAACACAGTGGAAAAGTAAGCCAATGAACTGAACGGAAACTTCATAGGAAAGGATAATAAAATAATCATAAACAAGAAAAGGTGGTTATCCTCATTACTCATCAGGGACATACCAATTACACTAGGAGTTTTCACTGCACATCCATTAGAGTCAGAAATCTTAAAAAGAATGGCAGTATCAATAACTGATAAGAATATGAAACACCCAGAACTCTCATATGCTGCTGGCAGGAAGGTACATTTGGAAAACCTTTGGCAGATCTACTCATGCCAGATTCTGTTATATATATCTCCTCTGACCTACGATTTGAGTCATAGGAATACACCCAGAAAAAAATATGTGAATGTTTCTTACAAATGGCAAATAAATGTGAGAGTATAGATGATGTAGAAAAGTATAATACAACAAACACACTATCTCTGCAGTTATCTGTTTTCCTTATGAGGAGACGTCTTCCTAATCTCCTTTGGGTCTAGAAGTTCTGCTTAATAATGCAAGTTAAGCCTAAGCCTAGTGCTATTGAAAACTTATTTTCCAGCTTTCCCACGAGTTTGAATTCCATTGCTCAGTTCCTAAGGGTTTCTTAAAAAAGAGAAAATAGTTCACCTTAAGCCTAGGCTAAGCTACTAGGTATTCCAAAGTTTAATATCATTGACTTTAATGGAAAGAAAGTAATTGTTGCAGTCCTAGATAATGATTCTGGATCAAACTCCATTCCTTTGTAGTGTGTGACTTGATCAAATCCCTCTGAATCCCAAATTCTTTGATGTATAATTAGGTGATAGGAGTAACTGGTCTCCCAGGTCCTTTTCCCACTTCCTATGACTCCAGGATCTACTTTTCAGGGTAAGGCAGAGGGTACTGCTAGTCTCGAAATAATAATTCTCCTTTCCCTCCTGCCCTTTACTTCTTTCTGACCATCCATCAACATTTCATCTATCCTCGGCTTAAGTTGACTTATATTTGGCTATAAACTAGAGAAAATAATTGTTTCACCTATATTGGCTAGGAACATTTCTTATTTGCTTCATGAAAACACTTCAAAAATGTGTTTGGCCATTTAAAATATAAATAAACACGTGTAGGATGATATATTCTAGGCACATTTTTCTTAGGCAAAGGTAGGTTTCTTAGAGAAACCATCTTTATCCTAAATATTTTTGAATAGTGACATAAAAACTTTAAAGTAAGAAGCAAACCTGAAAAGTTTACATACGGTACAATTCCAATTATATGGCATTCTGGAAAAGGTAAAATCATGAACACCATCAAAGGATCAGTGGTTATCAAGAATTCAGGGGAGGGAGGAAGGGATGACTTGGTAGAACAAAGAGAATTTTTAGGGCAGAGAAACTATTTCACATGATGCTGCAATGGTGGATACATGTCATTGTATATTTGTCAAAATCCACAGAATATATAATACAAAGAGTGAATTCTAATGTGAATTATGAATTTTAATTAATAATTATGTATTAATATTGGCTCTTAAGTTACAAAAAATATACTACAATAATGCAAAATGTTAATAATAGGAGAAACTGGGGTGGTGGAGTAAGGTGGTAAATGAGAATTGTCTATACATTCTGCTCATTTTCCTGTAAACCTAAAACTGCTCAAAAAGTAAAATCTATGAATTAAAAACTTCTACTGTAGTATTTTAATATATTGAAAAAATTCAATTAAATCAGGAAAGAAGGATCATGTATTTTATAGGAACAAAACATTCTACTGAATTTCTACTATTTTGGGAATGCAATTCACTTTATGTGATTTAGTAAAATTCTGACATTATAATATGGTGAAAAAGTACATATATAAATGATAATTAGGATACTAAGGAGGCTGGTTGGGTGAATGCACTCATTATTTCAAGCCATAGAGTTACCTAATGCATTTTGTGAGAAATATTTTAAAAGTAGGCATATGTCAAATGCATATAAAAAATAAACCATATATGCATTTATCTTAACATAAAATATTACATGGGAAATTTTACAATAAAACAAAATAAAATTGAAGCTATTTTACATTATAAGGGAATAATAATTTGAGTTAAAACATAAAATATCAACCATAGTTTATTATGTTTAGTAATTTTTGTAGTTTATGTTTTAGAAATAGTTATATTTTATCCTATTTTGTGGTACAGAAATATTTCTGTGTATGTGCACGCTTGTGATTTGTTTATTTTTTTCTTCAGTGTTGTCTTCCTGTTTGTGTTTTTGAGATGGAATCTCACTCTGTCTCTAGGCTGGAGTGCAGTGGCATGATCTTGCTTCACTGCAACTTTGGCCTCCTGGGTCAAGCGATTCTCCTGCCTCAGGCTCCCAAGTAGCTAAGATTACAGGTGCCCACCACCATGCCCAGCTAATTTTTGTATTTTTAGTAGAGATGTGGTTTCACCGTCTTGGCCAGGATGGTCTCGATCTCTTGACATCATGATCTGTCCGCTTTGGCCTCCTAAAGCACTGGGATTACAGGTGTGAGCCACCATGCCCAGCCACCGTGCCCAGCCACCATGCTTGTGATTTTTTTTTTTTTAACTAAGAATAAAATTTAGGGTCTTTCCTTTCTTTCACATCTTATAATAATTCCAATCAATATTATTAAGACAGAAGCTTTGATAACATACTTGTAAATAAATCTTCCATTATATTTATTTTTTTTAATTTTCATAATAAAATGCATATCCTAACAGATACTATCTTTAACAAGAAAACTAATGCATCCATTATTAATCAGCCATAGAGAATACTAGCCCTCATTAGCTGCCAGGGGCTATAATTTCCCATTAAAATTCCAGCCGAGAGACATTATGTTATTTTAAAGAAAAAGTCTATGGGAAAAGCTACTCATTTTTCTTAGATGTCTACATTCCAGCATTTTATAGAGCCTGGAATCAGAAAGACTTCATATTGAGCTAATATGAGTGTAGCCTCTGGCAGAATTCCTGCACTGAAGAGAACTTCAATGCAAAGTCTTCAGTTTATTGAGGATTCCTACAATAATCAGCTATATACATTCTACTTCTTAAATTCCTACAAAACTTGTGTTGAGAACATTTTCCATTACATTATTCATCGTTCTCCATATGTGAGAAATTGCATTAGAAATTTAGTAATTAGTAATTTTTTTTAGGAAAAAAAATTATGTTCTTCAGGAAACTGTGATTTTTCTTTTCTCATAATATTTTCTTAGTTACTACATTAAAATTTTGTGTTTACTCATAAAAATTACCATGATCTTCATATTTAACTTATTTCTCCCACATTTTTTTCTACTTTACTAATCTAGGCATACTTTTACAAATAGAAATTATAGTAAATTATTTATGATAGAAAAAATACATATACACATAGGCAAATCTCAAGATTAAACAAAATTATGTTTATCAAATTGTTAGAGGTTATTTCTATATTTAAAATACTATATGTCACATACGTAATTCACTTTGGGAAGCCATGGGAGAGAACATCAGTGATAATTCTATTTCCACTGTCTGTGTACTTTTAGGTCTATAACTATGAAATATTTCTATTCCTACACCAAAGAAGTGAACAAAATACATGTATTCAGATTATAACCAAGTACTTCAGCTTTCAAATGCATTTTAAAACTTTATTGTCTCTAAACTTAGAAAATAGCAGTAAAATGTACTTTGAAACTCTCTGCTTCTCTCCCTTTCCCACCAGACATTCCCTTGCATCATGCACACTTATCTAACTATATACTTTCTTAGAAATTCCAAGGGTTAATCTTGTAACAAACTGTGCACGGAGACCCAGCTGCAGACTTCTCCCCCTCCAAAGGATTACTTCAAGGTGATTCATCTGCAACTCAAGTGTAACCAATATGGTATCAATCCACACCCCAGGTGAACTCAAGATGGCCACTGGAACAAGACATGTAGACCTTCACCCTGCACTACTCCTGCATATTTCCCATACCAAGTTTCTGCTTTTAAATCTCTCCACTCAGACCAAAAATTTGAGTTGATTTCTTTGCAGCTTCAGTCCAGCCATCCCTCCAAGTGCTGGCACTTGGAATAAAAGTTACTTTACTTTCACCGCACCTCACAGCCATGAGCAACTAAACCTGAGTTCAGTTATAAGATTAATAAATATCCACAAATTCAGTAGACATATGTAACCACCACTAATTACAGTGTATTTTATTCATATGTCTGCAGTTCTCTCTAAGCTGATAGATTGAAAAGGTTTTGAGTAAAAATTATGTCTTGTTCATCAATATGTCCCTAATGCCAACACAATGCTGGCACACAACTGAAACTCAGCATATATTTGCTGAATAAATTAATGGTCAGTAAATATAAGGCGTAGCATAGTCTCCCAAGGAACTCACATTGTAGTTGTAAAGCTATTTAACACTCATGAAAATTCAAAAGCTGATTGGATATAAGAAGGATATAATCTATATTCTCAAGATACTTTATGGCTAACAATGTATTTATTGTTCAGCATTTAAAAAAGGCTTAAGTATTGCTTTTTCTCAACCAACTAGATTAAATACAAACATCACTTTGTGAACTTTTAAAAACTCTTCATTGAATTTTTAATTTTTAGCTAAAACACTTTTAGGATATCTATGCAGCAACGAAAAATACATAGAATTTTACTAGATTTATTTAATGGTCTCATTTTTACGATGTTAGGTAAATTTATAAAGCTTAGTAGAATCATGTTCCAAACTAATAGTAATCATCCAATTTTTTTTAATATTAAGAAAAATGCATTTGCCTTAGAAACAACATTGTAAATTGTGGTTAGATTTCAGACTAGCTCACTGAACTCTAATATTTAATATACTGATATGTTGTCAATAATAGGAAATATATCCTAAACAATATGCATAGTCATGTCCTAATGGAAAAATTAATTTGCATTATGCAAATTGGTTGCCTGGAACCATCTGTGTAGAGAGAAAGTACTCCTTCAAGTCCCTTTTTCTCCCAACTCCTCACCTATATATGTGACAAAATGAGAAACTCCTTCAACTCAGTGAAGCAGACATGGGTAGTTCCCCACCAAACTATTGTGCTCCCCTTTTATATTGTATATTTGTGGATTGGTAAAAACTACCTAGACAGCGGTTAGATTCTTTGCATGCTTTACCTGCATCAACATGTGATTTTCTGACTAATTCCTGCCATGGATGTAAGCAATAAGGCATGTCTCATTTTAGGATTTTTAATGAGCATATGTGTTATCTTTTCTGATTCTCCCATCTCCACCTTTGGGTGTAAAAGACTCTAAGATCCTAGTGAAGGACAGAATAAAAAAGAGGAAAACCCTTGTTCTTCTGTTTTATCACAGCAGGAAAGCCACTTATCAAATGAAAACACGCTCACAGGACTCGTAAATGACTGAGAAAAAAACTGCTGTGTTAAATCTTTGAAATTGTTAAGACTTAATTCTCAGAGTAGCTTATAGTACCCTAGTATACTTGCTGTGTCTCAAAGTGTTTCTTCTGGAACAATAATCCAAGGAGACATGCCACAAAAAAGTTAGAAATAAGACGAAATAAGTTAGAAATCATATATCCCTTTTAGAGACACAATAGATACAGGATGATCAAAAGCTCTGCAGAATTGTGTAGTTTTAAAAAATATTTAACTGTGTTTAATCTAGCAATTTCCAAATTTACTAGCAAATTAAATCCTTTATGGCATAAGAACTATTAATGTTCAACATAAATTCTATTAATCAGAAAACACTGGAAACTATTTTCTTGAGTAAATGATTGATAAAATCCCCTCATGACTTGGAAAATATCTTTGGAAGGTGACTGTTGGAGAAAGGCCTCAGAGCTAAAACCAAAATGAAACATAAACAAACAAACAAAAACTGAAGAAAGATCTGGGGGCATGAATATTTTTATGAAGGGAACAGGTTATATTCAATAATATTAATAAGCAAAATATTTTTTTACCCAAGTATGCTTTTTCAAGTATTTTAGCTTTGAGTTGTATTGAATATTGTGGTATGTCATCCTAATCATTCCATTGGAACTGAAGCATTCATTTCCCATGCTATTAGGAGTGTTAGGGGCTGTTGATTCTTAGCCAAATTCCTTTCCAGGAATTGCCTAAGCTGAAGATGTGATACCCCATCTATTTGGAAAGTGTGCACCCAGTGACTGGAACATACAGGAATATAAGGTCCTGACCCTGTTGCCTCTGGAAAGGCCCACTGTGAAGGTGAATTCTTGCTCTATGGCTCCCTGTGGAAGAGCCAAAGTCTTTGTATCATTGCATGACAGTTCAGCCTCTCCCTCTGTCCAGTGTTCCTTCTTGACCTCTCTCCAATCTTGAGAGCCCACTCTATTAATACTCTTGAACAGAAAACTCTCTTTCAGAATCTGTTTCTCAGGAATCATAACTTAAGGCAAGCATATACCATGAACTTCCATTATTATCAGATAGTTTAAACATATTTTGCTGAAATGACTTAATGATTAAGATTATTTGGTTACAGGTGCTTTAAAAATATTCACTGCTAATATTTCAGGCGACTTTTGCATGTTGGATGCATTGCTCATATCTATGCATGCATAGAGTCAGTGCTCTCAATCAGTTTTTGCTATAGATCTTGACTGCCTGTTAACACTTTTGCAATACTTCTGTAGCGGCATTTTGTTTAGGTATGTGTAACATTCGTCTTTTCTAATTTTCACTAATGCTGTTACTCTGAAATTCAGAAACTCTGCTATCAAAATAAAAGTACTGAGTCTATAAAAGAGCTATATTCTTATTACTAATATTGTAAAACAAGGCTTGCTGTTATTTCCTAGTTATATTTATTCAGAGAAATTAATTAAATTTACCTAATAGGCATGTAAAATATTATGCTCTCTTGTTTGCATTGACTGTTAGAAAATTAATGATGATGTTTTGGCCTAGTCTAGCATGGCTAGAAATTTCTTCTTGCAGTTTGACTACAAACTTCAGCCTGGTCTTCATCTCCTCTTACCTACCCACATTTTTGTCTGCCATAATTGCTTCATGATCAATTGTAAATGTTTATTTTGTCTGGATACACTATTTTACCCAGTGTTTTAATACCTTTCATGAAAAAAGTGGCTTATAAATATATATTTTATAAATATATATTTATATTAAAAGTATATACATTTATAAGCCACTTTTTTCATAATTTTGTCACAATTTTCTATATATTATATGTAATTATATTGTATATATTACATTGAAAATATATATAATATATAATAGTATATCTTATATATGTGACTATATATATAATTATATACAATATATAGAAAATATGATAAAATATAGGAAATTATATAGGAAATATATATATATATATATATATATATATATATATATATATATATATATAATATAGGAAATTGTGGCAAAATTCAAATAAAACATGATATAATTTTAGTTCCCACAAGGCAAATACAAAGATAGATGATAATACAAATAATTTTAGATTACTTTAACATTGAAAATATAAGAATTTCCATGAACTATTAATATGATTAATTTCTCTATCTCATTATTTTTAATTCAGCTGACTGATTTGTTCAAATGTCTTAACAATTTGCCAGATGGGTCTCTTTTTGGCTTTTGCTTTATCTCAAGAATACGCATAAAAGCTAAGTATTGGGCTTTTAAGTAGACAAAGCTGGAATGACGTCCCAAGCCCATGCTTTTTATATGAACATGGACACTTGGTTTAGCTTCATTTTTCACCATATATAAAGTCAACATACATGTCTTTCACCTTCAACATAGGTGTCTTTTTATAATTATTTAGATATCCTGTATAAAATACATAGCATGGTGCCTGATTTTTAGTAAAATAGTTGTAAACAACCCTATTATTTACATTGTATATTCTTTCATGAAAATTAGCTTCTTTCATTAAAATTCACTCAGATTAAGAATAAAATTTATCTTTCAGGGTAAATTTGAAGTAAAGCAGTTATGAAAACTTGTGTGAAGACTCAATTGAAAATATACCTTAAGGAATTTTCAGCCTGAAGCTAATTGTTGAATATAGGAAAATCAGCTACTGAATAAAGAAGGCACAGGAAAAGCAGAAACAAGTAAGGTATAAAGTAGAGTGTAAGGATGAGAGCTGATACTGACGGTAAATTTTGTCTTGGGAGGAAAGGGCAAGAGCAGACAAGAAAAGAAACACCGCACAAAATGTATAAAATAAAAAGAGAAGAAATATGTTTGGGCGGTTTTATAAAAGCCAAGAAAGTCTGACCTAAGCAGAGACATCAAAGAGAGAAACCAGGATTCAAGGTTACTCTTCTGTCTCAAATGACATCACACTGAATATTACCAGGTGCAAAACATACCAGATTCTCTAGTGCCTCTGGCACAAACAAGCAGGAAGAGAATTAGACCTAAGTGTCCTTTGGCTTGTGTAACAAGCCTGTAGAGTTTGTTGCCAAGGGCATGTGGATCAAGCTTTAAAATCCAGAAAACTTTCTTGTCTCAACTAAGACAAATTCTGGAAAGTCTCCCTGCCTATTTTTGCCTTGGTCATATAAAAACATTGCTGATACCTGTTCATTCACTCCTCAGTCCTTTCTAGCTTCCTCCCTCTAAACAATGCATGCCATCACCAATAACAGTCTTAATTTTAAAGCAATGAATAATTTTCCCCCTACACTAATTGATCTCTGCATATCATTTGACAATGGATATGTACTACCTTTAGCTTTTGAAATATTTAACTTCTGTACCAAAACACTGTCATGATTTTCCTGTAACATTTCTGGACAACTTTCCAGGCATTCTCATGTCTATGGACCATTCAAAGTTAGAAGAGAATTATGTTGCACATTGCATGAGTGTGAAATTCTGTTCTTACACATGCTATTTCTATGACCTCGGGCAAGATACCCAAGTTCTCTGTGACTAAGTTTCTTCATTTGCAAAATACAATAAAAAAATTTTCCTCTTCATGAAGTTGAATTATTATGAGCAAAGCACTTGGGACATTTACTAGTATACAGAAAACATTTACTAGTAGGTAGAAACTAACACATAAATATTAGTTGTCTGTATTTTTTTGGCCCCTCTTTAGAAGGCATATTTCTTGATGATCCTTTCGTTGGCCCTCTTCTCTTTAAATTTCATATACCTACTCAGTGATTCAATCTTGAGCCACAACTTTAACAAGTATCCCTTCTACCCAGGTATCTCTTTAGAACCCAGACCTCTAATTTTTGCTATCCACTGGACAGCTCCACTCTGATGCTTTACAGATATTTCCAATTTGAGGTGTCTTCATTCCAAGCCTGTGTAAATCACTTTGTGAATGGATGTGTTCACCAGGGACTAACTTCCTAATTCACAATTGTGAGCCTTACCCTTGATGTCTTTCTTTCACTACGCTGTTCCTTCTACATTCTTATCATCTCCCTAATTTTTTCTGCCCTCACTAACAAACAAAAATTACCTGACATATTGTAATAACCTTCTAACTGGTCTTCCTGTGCCTAGTCCTCTGAAATTTATTCTGTAATATTCAACCAGAAAAATGTTTATTTTACAAACCTGTGTAAAATCTTTAAAATGTTCTCTTAGAGACCTAAAGATGATAAACAGTTATAAAGATGAAACAAATCGGCTGGGCGCAGAGGCTCAAGCCTGTAATCCCAGCACTTTGGGAGGCTGAGGCAGGTGGATCACAAGGTCAAGAGATCAAGACCATCCTGGCCAACATGGTGAAACCCCATCTCTACTAAAAATCCAAAAATTAGCTAGGCGTGGTGGTCGGGCACCTGCAGTCCCAGCTACTTGGGAGGCTGAGGCAGGAGAACTGCTTGAACCCTAGAGGCGGAGGTTGCAGTGAGCTGAGATTGTGCCGCTGCACTCCAGCCTGGAGCCTGGTGACAGAGTGAGACTCTGTCTCAAAAAAAACCAAAACAAACAAAACAAAACAAAACAAAAAAACAATGAAACAAATCAACTAATCTTGGTTTTGTTTTTATTTCTAGCTTTATCTGTTTTCAGAAATGCATTCCCATAATGACTTGGATTCTATAAGCTACTTCTCTGGACTTACATAAATTGTTTGAAGACACCTGGCTTATTCCTGAATCTAGTTCTCATAAGTAAACCCTGAATGTGGAGTCATTCTCTCAACAATTTTATTAATAGTCTCCTACTTAATTTTCGGTTATTAATTTAGACATCATTATTTCCATTAAGTCTCTTTCTTTGTTTTGAGGCAAAGAGCATTCTACATCTGCTTATAAAAGTGTGTATCTCTATACATATTGTAATTGCCTTATTATTTCCCTGTTTCCTCAATAAGCAATGTTAAACTTGTAATTTTAGTGCCTTACACAGTGCCTAAAAAAGAAAAATATTTAATAAATATACATTGAATGACTGATTAGGTAGTATTGATTTTTAATAATAATAATATGAAAATAATGCTATTAGAAAATAATCTTTTAATTACAAATGTCATAAATTGTATAAAACATGAAAAATGTAGAAAAGAATTTTTAAAAATAACTTCTGTAATGATATCACTTAGATATGAAAACAGTAAGCTATTTTCTAAGGAAAAGTGGGTAAAATGGAACAAAAATTAGTAATCTTGTAGATAAAGGAAAATATCTTATTTTTAGGAAAGAGATGATATTCCAAAAGAGTAATAGTCTGATATATATATATATATATATATATATATATATATATATATAGTATATTACAATATTACTATATTGTAATATACTATGAAGATATAAACATACTACCAGAGTAAATTAGAGTATAAAACACAAATCATAGTGTCTACAAAATGTAACATACCTAAGTATGTAAGCATTGTTGTTAAATACACACACATACACATACACACACACACAAAACTATGTATCCCTAAACACATATATGCAATACATAATTTTTTTTAATTTCTAAAAAATACTTGCTGTGAATATCTAAAGCTAAAAAAAGACTTCAAATTTTCATGTAATTGATATTTAATGAACTTTTCACACATATGTTTAAGTACTATGTTAGTGAAGCAACACAAATTTTATATAAATTTATAATAAATTGTAAAATTTTATCTTCTCAAAAGTTGATGTAATTGAGCTGTATTTGGATTTATTCCTAAGCAGTTTTCTGTAGTTCAACATTAATAAGTATTTGCTGAATATTTTCAAAGATTACAAAAGTTTTTCAATTTCAATTTGGCAATCTAGCATTTCAATTCTTACAAATAAGACATTTGTCCTAACACTATCCTTAAATTCAAACATATTATTATATCTAATTGATTACATCAATATGTTTCATCTTTATCACACATTTTGTTCATTCCCAAAGTGTTTGTGTACTTTGTTGATAGGCCATAAGCAGATGTTTCATTATAACCATGTCAGGAATGCAAGATAATTTATATCTTTAATTAGCAGTAAAACAGGAGCACGATTTTTATTTGTATTTAAAAACTCCAAGTCTATAGTCTGTCTTTTCTTGACCCCAAATAAATTCATAATTTAATTGTTAATCACGTCAACAGTAGTAGCTAGATTGATTTACCTTACTTTGGAAGACAAAGTGCACAAATCTACACAAAGTGGAAACTTCCATTTATTCTTTACATGAATACTGGCCTATATATGTGACTTAAATGAAGGCTTTTTGAATCTCTAGAGACATCATTTTAAGATCTTGGTACAAATTCACTTAATCGGAGACTTAACTTGTTAATTTATACAATTCAATAATCATGTATGCTCATTCTGCTTGACAGGGTTAATTAAAAATAAAAATGAGATAAATCAAAGATCTTTGGAAACCACAAAGTACTGTTAAACCTTGTGAAAATGATAAAAATGAAAAGGTTAAAGGTCATTAATAAGTTTTTAATTAAAAGACTCTCTTTGGAACTTCTGGGTCAATCACAGTGTCTGGCATATTCCGTGTATCCAGTTGTGGGAGTATCCAAGGAAAGAGGCATGTTAAATACAAGAATAAAAAAATAGCAAATTCCCTGGTCTAGTGTCAGATCTTCTTTATTTTGACATTTAAGAAGGTTTGTGAAGTGTCTAAGTAATCATATATTGACGTTCCTCTACTTACAATGATTTTACTTATACTTTTCAATTTCCTCATGGTGTGAAAATGATACACATTCAGTAGAAAATGTACTTTGAATTTTGCATTTTTTTTTTCCTGGGCTAGTAATATGTTGTAAGATATTCTCTCATGATGCTTGGGTAGGCACAGTGAGCCTACAGCTTCAGTCAGCTATACCATCACCAATGTAGACAATCAGTGCTGTACTGTATTGCAAGATCTTTGGCTAAACTTAAGTGTTCTAAACTCGTTTAAAGTAGGCTAGGCTAAGACATAATGCATGGTAGATTAGGTATATAAAATGCATTTTTGACAATGATATTTTCAACTTAACAATGGGTTTATCAGAACAAAACCCCATCATAAGTTAAGAGCCTCTGTGTATCAGTTACCCAAAATCCTTTACAAGCTCCTAGTATTTCTCAGTGGAGTGACCTATTTTAAACTATGATCTACCAAAAATTCCTACATCCTGGAAAAAAACTACAGAGAGAAATCACGATGAAAAAATGAAAATACAGCATATCAAAGAAAAGAAATACCATGGGGAAGAAATAATAAATCTAGAGGACTAAAATGTCTTCAGGAATAAAGTAGATTTTGTTTAACAAAATGTGTGATATAAAAAATCTGAATTTTTCTGATAATAAGATATAATCAAATGTTTTTTTAGCCCACTGTAATAGAAATAATATAGAAAAAAATGAAAATCTTTAGCCATCTGAAGCAAACCAATTCAAGACATAATTTTGAATGTTTGATAGAATTTGAAAAAAATTAAAATTATTTGATTATATTTTTTTACTATTGTATTTTCAGTATCACAAATTCAAAAAAGATAGAGCTTCAAGTAATACTGTGCAGGCGCAATAACCACTCAGTTTTTAATAAAAGTTAGTTACTCAAGTACAATAGTATATTTTTTTATAATTAAAATGTGTTTTTAGATTTATAAATAAAACATAAAATATTTTAGAATAAATACTATAATTTTGGCATAAGCATGCCAATTTAAAAAATTAAATTCTAAATCTAAGAAAAACACTAAGAAACACAGTAGTAAAATGTGGGCCAACATAGTGGTGAATTACAAGCAATAAAATTATTTATAATTGAACTAAAACATTTTATACAAAAGTAAATGAAATATTAAATTGTAAAAAAAGTAACTTTCAAATGAATAAAACATTAGGGACTTACACATTGACATGTCATTATTTTCAAAAGTATTAAAACAATATAAAAACTACAGATGCTTTCAAATACTGCTAAATCATATAAAAAAATCTCATCAGTGTTTGATGACACATGCTACAACACCATCAAGAAGTATGTATTGCAGTAGTAGCTTCGCTACTTAGTAGCAAAGTATACTTTGATAAGCATCTCGGTACACTGAAATCTCAAACATTTATATCTTCAATCAAAATAAGATATAATATTATATGCTATTCTATGACTGAAAATATTTGCAAAATAAAAAAAAATGTGTATCAATGACAATAGTTATAACATTGACAATAATCAGTGTTTTGAACATTCCATTTTTGTCTATTAGAATGCTATTGTAGTATGCAGAACTATATGCTGTACCTTTGAATTGAATGACGTAGATCAGGAAACATCAAAATAGGTAAGACATACGACAAAAGGGACTGTATACCTCCACATAATAACAACTACTTAACACCAGCTTGCTCTGGGAAGTATAAGAAAAAAAGCAATAAAATGTCAATTGCCTTGACTGTTGATTATGGGTCAAACACTATAAATGTATTATTTTATTCAGTTCTCAAAACACTAGCAAATGAGTAACATTATTATCTCTAAATTGCAGTTGAGAAAATTCAGGCTAACGGTAGATGAGGAACATGTCTCAGGTCATGTAGTATAAAGTAGAGAAACTAGTATTCACTTCTTGCTAACTCCAAAACTTGATCCATCATTCACTGCACTCTGCAAGCAATGACTAATAATCAGCCAAATACTAGTTCAATTTTCTCTAGTGATTGTATGCCATATTTTCTTGAGCACAGAAGAAAATATCCATGAAATCAATATTCTGCCAACCTTTACTGTGAACATATTAGCAATCCATAAATTGACACTGGTCCATGTTTATGCATGTATTCATTCACTCACTTATTTATTCATTGAGTTCTCTGGCACCACCAAAGTATAAGCTCCATAAAAGCATATCCTAGGTATTTGTATGTATGTATCTTTATTTCCATAGGATCGGCTACGTTACAGGGCCTGACATGGCCTAAACATTCAAGGAGTGGGCTAAATGATTAGATCTACAAACTATAAACATATTATCACATTTTGTACTTATAATATTTTCATACTGTTATTTTCATTTTGAAATGGGGTAATCAGTGCAGAGTTTAGTGAAATTTTTCCATATTGCACAACTAACTAAGTGGTAAATCTAGGGATATAACCTATGCCATCATTATCTACATGTCATGTTTTTCCATTATGTTGTAGTTAATCCTCAATCATCTCATTACATAAGAAGTCTTATTGTCACCAGATGGTAATGCAATGTATGGTTAAACTTCAGGTGCTATATGAAATATGGCATATGTCAAGGAAACTATTTATTAAACAGTTTATTAAAGCTAAATGTTTAAAAATATAATGTTATAAATATTAACTTGGGAGAATAATTAGGTTAGCCAAATATCCTGTAAGGTATATTATTCTTTAAGGGCAAATAAAAATGGTTATTTTTATATGGTAACCAACTTTGGATCTGTTCTTTTATTTATGAAAATTAATGTAATTCTAAAACACATGACTTTCTCTTAATTAGGATTTTTTTTCTTAAAAAACATCTTTTTTATTTTAAAATATATTGATATTTATTTGTAATTATAATTATAATGTTCAACTAAGAGAAAGATATCAATATTAAAGTACAAGAAGGTTTTAGAATAGATTTAACCCTAATAAGAATATCTAAAGGTAATTTATAATCAAATACCCAAAGGTCAAGGATAAAAAAAGGATTCTAAAATCAGCAAGAGAAAAGAAACAAACAACACAAAAAGGAGCTCTAAATTGTCTAGCAGTTGACTGAAACATCCTACTTTCATCATTGGATACATTATCCAGACAGAAAATGAGCAAATAAATATAGAATTTAATCCACACTATAGACAAAATGGACCTATAGATATTTACAAAACATTTCATCCAATAACTGCAGTATACACATTAGTCTCCTCAGCACATACATTATTCTCAAGATAGACCATTTGCTAGGCCACAAAACAAGTCTTAAAACATTAAAAAAACTGAAATAGTATCAAGGGTCTTCACTGATCACAATGGAATAAAACTTAAAATAAATACCAAGATAAGTTTTGGAAACTATACAAACATACAGGAATTAAACAATACACTCCTAAGATTAAAGCTGTAACAAAAAGTTTCTCAGCAAAGAGACGCCCAAGACACAGTGACCTCATTACTGAAGCTGGGGAAACATTTAAAGAACTAATACCAATTCTACTCAAATTCTTCCAAAAAACAGAGGAGGAGGAAACACTTCTTCATTTATTCTATAAGGCTAGTACAAGGCAAGTATTGCCTTGATAAAAAAAAAAAAAGAAAGAAAGAAAGAAAAAAAAAAAAAGAAAAATATCTGGGATGAACACTGACGAAAAATCAACAACAGAATACCGGCAAACCAAATTCATCAATACGTTGAAAAGATCATTCATCATGACCCATTAGGATTTATCCCAGGATTGCATGGATGTTTCAACATATGCAAATCAATCAATGTGATACATATATCAACAGAATGAAGGATAAAATGTATACAATCATTTCAATTAATACTGAAAAAACAATTGATAAAATTCAAGATTCTTTTTGATAAAAACACTCAAAAACTGGGTATAAAAGAAACATAGAGCAACATAATAAAAGCCATATGCAACAGACCAACAGCTAGTATCACACTTAATGGAAAAAACTGAAAGCTTTGCCCCTAAGATCTGGAACAAGACAAGGATGCCCACTTTCACCACTCTTATTCGATGTAGTCCTGGAAGTCCTAGCAAGAGCAATCAGGAAAGAGAAATAAGTAAAGGTCATCCAAATTTGAAAGACAAAGGTCAAATTAACCTGTTTTGCAGATGATAGAACTGATCCACAGATTCAATAAAGTTTCAGAATACAAAATCAACATACAAAACTTAGTAGCATTTCTACATGCCCACAGTGAACAATCTCGAAAAGAAATACAGGAAGTAATCCCACTTACAATAGCTACTAATAAAATAAAATACCTAGGAATTCACCAGAGAAGTAAAAGATATCTACAATAAAAAGTACAGCCAGGCCTGGTGGCTCACTCCTGTAATCCCAGCATTTTGGGAGGCCAGGTTGGGCAGATTACCTGAGCTCAGGAGTTTGAGACCAGTCTGGGCCAACATGGTGAAATCCTGTCTTTACTAAAAATACAGAAAAATTAGCCAGGCATGGTGGCAGACACCTGTAATCCCAGATACTCAAGAGACTGAGACAGCAAAAATCAACTGAACGTGGGAGGTGGAGATAGTGGTGAGCCAAGATCACACCACTGCACTCCAGCCTGGGTGACAGGCAACAGAGAAAAATTTCATTTTTTTAAGAAAAAGTATAAAACATTTCTGAAAGAAATTGAAGAGGACAAAAAAGAAAAGTATTTACTCCATATAGTACAGCTAAAATTTTATCTCTGATGTTTAAACATGGCAAGATATTCCATGGTAATTGATTGGAAAAATCAATATTGTTAAAATGTCCCTGCTACCTAATCAACAAATTTAATGAAATCTCTATCAAAATACCAGTGACGTTCCTCACAGAAGTAGATAAAACAATCCTAAAGTTTTTATGAAAACACAAAACACCCACAATAGCCAAAGCTATCCAAAGCAAAAAGAACAAAAATGGAAGAATCACATTACCTGACTGCAAATTGTGCTACAAAGATATAGTAACCAAAATAACATGGTACTGGCATAAAAACAGACATATAGGCAAATGGAACAGAATAGAGAAACTAGAAACAAATCTGTATATCTACAGCGACTCATTTTTTGACAAAGGTGCCAAGAACATACATTTGGGGAAAGGGAAATCTCTTCAATAAATGGTGCTGGGAAAACCAGATATCCATATGTAGAAGAATAAAACTAGACCTTTTCTCACCTTCTACAAAAATAAAAATGGATTAAGACTTAAACCTAAGACCTCACACTATAGAACTACTAAAAGGAAAATTGGAGTCCCTCTCCAGGATATTGGTCTGGGCAAAAATGTATTTAGTGATTCCCCACAAGTACAGGCAACCAAAGCAAAAATGGATAAATGGGATACCATCAAGTTAAAAAGCTTCTGCACAGCAACAGTTACAATCAACAAATTAAAGGAAAACCCACAGAATGAGAGAAAATATTTGCAAACTATCCATTTAACAAGGGATTATTAATTGGAACATATAAGGATCTTAAACAGCTCCCCAGGAAAATAATCTAATAATCTGATTTTAAGATGGACCAAAGATTTAATAGCCATTTGCCGAAAGAAGACATACAAATGGCCAACAAGTGTATGCAAAGGTGTTCAACATCATTGATCATCAGAGAAATGCAAATAAAAGCCACAATCAGATATTATATCACCCCAGTTAAAATGACTTTAACCAAAAGACTGACAATAAAAAATGCTGGAGAGGATGAGGAGAAAAACAAACCTTTGTACACATTAATGGGAATGTAAATTAATACAATCAGTATGGAGAACAGCTTGGAGGTTCCTCAAAAAGCTAAAACTAGAGCCACCATGAGATCTAGCAATTCTACTACTAGGTATACAACCAAAAGAAAGAAAATCAGTGTTTCAAGGAGATATCTGCACTTCTATATTTATTGCGTCACTACTCACAATAAACAAGATTTAGAAGCAACTGAAGTGTTCATTAACATATGAATGGATAAAGAAAATGTGGTACATATACTCAATGCAGTACTCTTTAGCCATAAGAAGAATGAGATCTTGTCATCTGCAACAACATGTGTAGAACTGGAAGTCATTATAGTAACTGAAATAAGCCAGGCACAGAAATATGAATGTCACATATCCTTATTTACTTTGGGGAGCTAAAAACAATTTAAACGATTGAACTCATGGAGATAGAAAGTATGATGATTGTTACCAGAGGCTGGGAAGGGTAGTGTGGGAAGGGGTGGGGTAAATTGGAGATTGTTCATGGGTATAAAAATATACTTAGATAGAATGCAAAAGATCTAGCACTTGATAGCAGAACACAATGACTAGGGTCAATAGTAATTTATTTCACATTTAAAATTAAATAAAAGAGTATAGTAGAGTTGTTTGCAACATGAAGAAAAGATAAATGCTGGAGATGATGAATACTCCATTTATCCTGATGTGATTGCTACCTATTGCAGGCCTGTATCAAAATACCCCATAAGTACCAAAAAAATAAAAAAATAAATGATAATGATATCCATATTTTAATTTGTACATAACTAAACATTTTGTATATGGTACTTTTTATCTTTGGGTTGTAATGAATCATTTATTTTAAAGAGAATGTAACAAAATGAGAGGCAAAAAATACCACAGAAATACTTTTCTTTGAAAACGTACAATAATATTAGTGTGTCTATAATTTCTGAAGTAATGCCAGGTCTTTCTTTTTTATATACATATTTTATTGTACTTTAGGCTTTTTAATATTTTTTATTGTACTTTAGGTTAATATCAGGTCTTTCATGACTACTGATTGGGAGAATATCACAGATTAGTTACAATATACACCGTGTTAGGCTATATACCCCAATCTGCATTTTGCTTGCTCACCAGATACTCAAAAAAACAAAGTAGAATATCATAAAAAGAATACCTCAACCATGCTGATGGACAGATATTCACAGACCTATGCATTCTTTTATCTTTTGTCAAAACAGGTATTGAATTTCCTCCAGGCTAAGAGTTCATGAGATACGTTATCTTGCCCAGTCTTATACAGTAGCCACTTCATACATTACAGCTATATATTTTTTTATGAACTTTGAATAATAAAGCACTGAGCTTTGGTAACTACATATATTTCATGATTCAGAGATTACACTTCAGAAAAATTGTACTATTGCTGGAAATGCAAATCACAATATGGCAGAAGCAATGAGATTAATGCCAGGATAATTTCTTTCCCATTAAGTCAATTTACCATTAGAAAATTAACTTCTGTTCACAGCTAGGATAAATCAAAATTTAATTCACTTGCATGTATATATGAGGTAAGAAATACTTCACGTGAGTGTTTTATAAAATAATAAGCAAAGTAAGATTCTGTAGGAATTCTTTTTAACAGTTAGGACCTATTCTATCATGGTTGGCAAAAAATAATAATGATAAAGATTATATTAATTAGTACATTACAGAAAAATTCCGAAAAGATTGTTGGCAAGAAAGAGAATTTATAAATTATCACATCCCTTTATATAGATTCAGTTAGAATCACATTACCTAGTTGAGAATGTGGTGTGTTTCACTACTTAGGATGACAAAATAAGAGTCCCATCAAGAGCTCATAGGATTCCTTCGCTGAGAAATGGATTTGCAGAAATAAAGCATTTTAACTCTTTAAAGCAATATATAAGAAGATGAAAGCATCAAAATCGATTTTAGAATATAGGCACGTAGAACCTTCAAGTAGCATGTTACATATTACAACTACTATTTTTCTGGAATAGAAGATACTCTATAGAAGTAATAAATACATTGGGCTTAATCTTCTCATTAATCAGTTAGCATAATGGTGTGAATTATAACACAAATAGTCTGTCTCTTGAGATGTGAAATACTGTGTATAAAACAGCTTGTGCTATAATTAGCCTACTTACATACATAACTTCAAGGAGCAGTAACTGCTCACTATTGTCAAAACAGGCTACATAAACTATAGGCAAGGAATACAAGTATGTGATCTTATTCCCATTATGTAATGTGAAATAGCACAAAAGAATAATTATCAAAAGCATCTGAAAGCCTGAGAATATTTTTGAATCTATGTTTTCTCCTGGGAGGAATTTAGAACAATTATTTAAGCTACATTTTTATTTTCAATAACACATATTCAGAAAACAAATGCTAAGTATGTAGAGTTAATGACATCAACTATAGAATAAAGTATTTAAGGCTACATCTTATAATCGTTGTTCCCAAAGTTCTGACACTATTTGGGAAAGTGGAGTGGATTATAAGCTCTGAGCAATCTCAATGGAGAGAAAGAGAATGAGAGAGAGATGAAGAAAGAAAGGAGAAGCAAGAGAAGAAATAAGAAAGAAAAGTCACAGAAAAGTAGTACAAGTGGCAACTAAACAAAGGAAAGAATTTTGGCATAGCAATTAAAAACAAATAGACACGATGATTAAGGTGGAGATAATGCTGCTAGAAACAATGCTTGCAAAAGTATGGCAATATAGATTCTCTAATAATATCCTACTTGAAAATGTAACTTTCTTAAAAAATAATAGGAAAGTATTCAAATTAATTTAAAAAATTATACCTAACAACATGAGGCAATCAACATCATCTGATGTTTAGGAGACGAGCTGGATGCAAGCTATATTTACATTTCATAAAATTTGTTTTCAAGGTTTAAGATGACCTTTTTTAAAGATTTCTGATTAGTTTTTAAATTTTAATCTTTCTAATGGTACAACTGGAGTGGAACAACATACCTTTACTTAATAGCAAAGTAGGAGTCACATTTATTGAGAAAATCCATGTGTTCAGTCTTAACCCTGTCATATTACTTAGTTTAATTACAACTAAGCTTTATATTTTGAGATTTTTGTGGATTCACATGTGATTATGAAAAAAGTTATAGAGATCCTGTATATTTTTATTCAGTGTCTCCTAACAGTCAATCATGAAAGATTATAGGATAATATCATAACCATGATATTGACATTTATATAATCTATTGATTTTATTCAGATTATCAGTTTTATTCTTAACCATTTGTGTGTGTGCGTGTGTGCGTGTGTGTGTGTGTGTGTGTCCTGTGAAGTTTTAGGCATGTGGCATATAGTACCAACATCATAGGATTCTTCCTGTTCTTCTATTAGTACACTCCCCTCCCTCATGTCTCTTTGTCCCCGCAACACTGCCCCAGGGTGTGACTTGTGGCAATCACACTGTATTTCCCATTCCTATAATTTTGTCCTTCAAAAAATGTTTTATAAAGTGGAATCATACAATTTTTAACATTGAAGATTTGACATTTTTTTTCACGCAGCATGATACCCTTGTGATTCTCTCAAGTTTTTGCATTTATTGAGGTTTTTGTTTTTTTTTTGTTTGTTTGTTTGTTTTTTTGAGACAGAGTCTTGTTCTGTCACCAGGCTGAGTGAAGTGGCACAATCTCAGCTGGCTGCAACCTCCACCTCCTGGGTACAAGTGATTCTCCTCCCTCAGCCTCCTAAGTAGCTGGGATTACAGGCATATACCACCACACTTGGCTAATTTTTGTGTTTTCAATAGAGACAGGGTTTCACCATGTTGTCCAGGCTGGTTTCCAACTCCTGACCTCAGATGACCTGACTGCCTTGGCCTCTAAAAGTGCTAGGATTACAGGTATGATGGCTCTTTTATTTATTGCTAAGTCGTACCCATGGTATGGATGTTAAAAAGTTGCTTAGTCTGTTAAAGAGCATCTAAATTCTTTCCAGGTTTAGATGTTATGAATAAAGCTGCTATGGACATTCATGTTCAGGTTTCCTGTGGGCAAAATTGTTTATTACTCTGCCATAAATGCCCCAAAGTGCAATTGCATGTTTAGTGTTTTTTGAAAGAAACTACCACTTTTTTGTTTTTTTAGAGTGGCTGTACCATTCTAGATTCTAAGCAATGATGGATGAGTAATTTACTTTTGCCCCAATCTCTGCAGCATGTGATGTTGTCACTATTTTTTATATTAGCATTCTGATACCTATGCAGTGACATCTCATTGTAGTTTTAATTTGTATTTTTCTGATGGATAATGATGTTGAACATCTTTTCATGTCCTTTTTTGCCATCTGCATATCCTCTTTAGTAAAACGTCTCTTCAAAAGTGTGTTGGACTCACTTTCTAATTGGAATGTTTCCTTATTTGCTGAGTTTTGAACACTCTTTACATATTCCATTTATCAGTCTTTTTATCAAACAAAAGTTTTTCATTTTAATAAAGTCCAATTTATTATTATTTTCTTTTATGGATCATGTTTTTGGTGTCAAGTTTAATTCTGTATCCCAGAGGTATTCTATTGCTTTATTTTTTCTACTTTTTGTAGTTTTACATTTTACATTTGTTTATAATCTATTTCAATCTATTTTTGTATATTGTGTGAGACTGAAGTTGACGTTTGTTTTTGTGTCTGTGAATAAAAATTGCCTTTACTTACTAACAAAATAGGATTCCATTGAATGCTTTGTAGTTTTGTCAAATATCAGCTGACCATATTTGTGTGGATCTACTTTGAGTTCTTCTCTTCATTTGTTCTATTGATTTCTGTCTATTTCTTTCTCCATAGCTCTTTATAATAAGTATGTTATATAACTGTATAGTACATATTAAGAATAATATATAGTAGATAGTAGCTATACACGATATTAATCACTCTCTTACAGCTTTGTAGTATGCCATAATATAAAGTAGGAGCTTGGGCAACATGGCACAACCTTGTTGCTACAAAAATATACAAGAATTAGCCAGGCATGGTGGCATGCACCTGTAGTCCCATCTACTTGGTAGGTTGAAGTGGAAGAATCAGTTGAGCCCATGAGGTCAAGGCTTCAGTGAGCCAGAAGTTTGAGACTGCAGCGAGCCATGATCCTGCTACTACACTCCAGCTTGACCAACAAAAAGAGACCCTGTCTCAAAATAAATAAACAAAAATAAAATAGAGTGATGTATCCCAGTGCATTCTTCTTTGTTAAGATTGCTTTAGCTATTCTTGGGCCTGCTTTTCCACATGAATTTTAGAAGAAACTTGTCTATGTCTACAAAGAATCTTACTGAGATTTTTAAAAATAAGAATTACATTAGATCAATATGCCTGGCTCATGACAGGTACAAAAGTGTAAAACTTCACTCAATCCAGTTCCCTTTTTTAGTGCAAAACTTTATGAAAAAGGATTTGGTTTACAAACCTAGTTGCCTACCTTAGCTAGGACCCTTATCTAGGCTACATTCTGAGGTTCTAAGGAGGGTGCCAGGGGTATTTCTTTTCTGACAGCAAGGAAGCTCCTTTCATTGTCCTGCTTCTCAGAGCTGGTTCAAAAGCCAAACAAAAAATATTCTATATATCTCCTCCAATCATTGCAACTAAGGAAACTGCACACCAACACAGACTTCATTTCATGGAATCATTCTTTCTTAATAAGAACTAACTCAACTTCTGAGTGTGGTGTGTTTATTTTCTAGCTTGATTATTTTGAATATCCTTACTCTGAACTTGCCCCTTGTTTAGATGAATAGCTTTTTATTTTGCCATTTGTTGATTTATGTTTATGTTTTATTTATGTAGTTTGTTTTTTAGCTAGCAAAACTTTTAATGAGCTCAAACCTCTTTTCTAATCATCTACTTACCTTTGTATTTTAAAAATGTAAATCATATACACAATTCCTTAAACACAGAAAGTTTTATCCAACTATGTATGCAAATATAGTACTACTGAGAACATATATCCAATAAAATATTTGGAGATAACTAATATGTAGTATAATATGATAAGATGTAAATTTTTTAAATAACTTTACAGATTTTTCAATAAATTTCTTATGTTGCTCAATATTGTGGATGCCAATTTTGTATGTTATCTTCAAGGCCACTTTCAAGGTGATAGTCTGGAAGAAGGAGATAATGTGATAAAGTATTCCTAATCTGGAGTCTAAATGCAAAATCATCCTTTGTTGCCTTTCTACTTCCATAAAAACTAAAGACATCTGAAAAAAGCAATGTGACTGACAGTTGACATACTGTACTTTTGATGCAGACAGGTCCTATAATGACGTTATGAAATATATGAGACTTTTCATAACATGCTATTTTTCTTTCTTTTTTTATTCACTGGCAGTCATATAATCTGTGAATGTCCACAGCCAGGTAATAAGGAAAAAATATAGACTTTCAGGCTGAGACGAAATTACTATAGTTACAGTCTAGAGATGACATCTTTCACATCCAGAAACCATAATATGGCTCTATTTAATTTTGGATCAGTTGCAAGCAGCAATTTGGCTTTTGTTTTATGTCCCTAGGTAATAAGCTCAAGACAGACAGTCAGAACAGAAGGGTATTTCCATCCAGATGGTGTCATCCTTTTTTTTTTTTTCTTTTTTTTCTTTTTTTTATTTTTTTTTATTTTTTATTCCCAGTAGTTTACTTTTAACAATAAAAAAGGTCTGATACATTGGTACTTTTACCCAACTTCACTATTACAACTGGCTAACAAAATGTAAGAAGCATTCAATCCTTTATTCTGTTTTATTTAGTTAACTGTTATTGCACAGTGGTTTGTGGAAGCTGCTGGAGGAAATATTGAGGCTATAGAAGCCTCCTTTACAAATGGTATACTGCTTCTGCTCTTGCAACATTTCCTGCTGGAAGACATTCACATTTATCTAACATTCTGATTTCATAAATTACATATCTCCAACATTGCTCATGTTGACAGATTTATTTCCTCTTTAATTTTTGATTATTTTGAAAATGTGTATGCAGATTGCATATCACTGTCTCCTCCTTTGCCTTTTTGTTTTTCAAACTCATTGCAGAAGTAACATAATCCCACCCCTCATTTTACACAATACTGTCAACATCCATGATTATTTTCCCTTAATCTATAACATCTAATTGTTTTACTTTCTACCCAATAGATACTCTAATTTATTTACTTAATGGCTGCTCAAAATATACAGTGCAGTTTTTTTGTGCAAAATGTGTTTAATTTTATGCAAATCCTATTTTAACACTAGTTATTGAGATCACTCAATAATGTTTTAAGTACAATTAACTTAGAGCTTTTAATGTTATGTAGATATTGTGAAATATCCCTACCTTGTTTTATTTATATATTTACATGTTGATGGCTTCTCATTGCCTGCTAAAAATAGTGATGCTGAACATTTTGCTACATCCATTCTGCTATTTTTTTCTGGTCCATATGCATACAAAATTATTAAAAATTCATGGGAAACACATATTCTTAGTCTCACTGAGTACTGCCTGACCTGCAACATAGCTCTCCCTGTTTTAATTCTTAGCAGCAATGCACTGAGTACTTTTATATATTGCCATTCTTCCATGAGTGTGATATATTTTTTTCTTTCTTATCCCTACCAAACCTAGAGATATAAATTGCTATCTCATTGTTTTGATTTACTATTTATTTGATCACTTGAGAGATGGTATGTCTTATCCTATTTTCATTCACCAATTAAGCTTTCCTTATATAAATTCTTTTTGTATCATTTGCATGTAAATGTTTTAGATTTATTATCATTTTCCCATTGGTTTGTAGAAGTTCTTAGTATATTTTAGTTTCTTATCATTTTCTCATTTTGATAGTATAAAAAATTTTCCACCTGTCAGCCTTCTATAAACTTTGCCCATGGTGTTTTTCATTGAAGAATAGCTTAACATTCATATAGTCAAACCTAACACATAAAATAGTTCTTCTGAAACTTAAGTTCTTCCCCACACCAAATGTCACAAAAAAATTATTTTACATTCCTTCCATAGGTCTCAAGTTTTACCTTTCAAAGTTGTTTTTGTATACATTTTATATTCATCATTTTCTATGGTAAAATGTACATATATAATGTGAATATTCTAAGTAATGAGCTGTTTTTAATCTCTATATTGTAAACAGCATGCCCTTTTCATTTTTATTTGTCCTATGTGTTATTACAGAGATACATATTTTAACTGACAGAGTAAATACCTTTTTGATTGTTCATTCAAGCTGGTCTTACCTGCCTACAGATTTTATACTTTAATATACATTTTAGAAATCCATTTATTCTCTTAAAGACATACATTTTCTAAATTATTTCTGTTCCACTTTTGGCCATTTCACTACCAGTTAATTACTTTTGTCAAATGATCTTTGTTTTGTATTAAACAAAATTTTCTGCATTTTGCTTTATTCATTGAACAATGCCCTCAGTCCCTCTAAACCCAGCAAGTCAACTAATAAAGTTTGATGTATCATCACATTTACATATTGGTTGATTTAATCTGCTAATATGTTGTGTACACTTTTGTTCATTCATTTTCATGATGCAAACTTCTCTTTAATTTTGTTTGTTATAGTGTTTGTCTCAGGTTTTTGCAACTACTCATAAAATGAATCCAGCATTGGTAATAGTAATCTCAATTACTATTCTCTTAGCAAGTTTAAGATTAATGTTATGTCTTCTGAAACATTTGTAATAATTCACCAGAAAATCTATTTGGGAAGGTTAGAAATAACTGATATACTTTAAAAACAGAAAACAGATTTTTTTCTTAAGGCTTAATGGGGATTGTTCTACTTATTTTGTTAATTTTGTTTTTCAAAAAATTTAGTCATTTTATATAAATGTCAAATCTATTGGCATAAGGCTGTTAACAAAATCATATTATCACCTTTTCTCTGTATGATTATACTGATTTCCTCATTTTGATACCTGATATTGCTGTTCTGTGTTTTCTCTATTATTTATTGACCAATATTGAAAATATATTATCAAATGTATTAATCTTTCCAATAACTTATTTCTACCTTTGTTATTTTTCTCTATTGTCTCTGTCTTTCCTTTTCTTAGATTTCTGACTTTCTTTCTACATTTTTGAAGTTTGATAAACTTTTTACTTTTATGCATCTTGAATTGGAAATTTGGATTTTTTAAATCATATTTTTATATCATAAATGCCACTATAGTCTTTGAAATCAATGACGAATAAATGATTTTTTGTCATGTTGGGTACCCAAAATACCCGAGACTAGGTATTTTATAGAGAAAAATTGTTTAATCGACTCACAGTTCTCCATTGCTAAGGAGGCTTCAGGAAACTTAGAATCATAGCTAAAGGTGAAGGAGGAGCAAAGGCCATCTTACATGGTGGCAGATGAGAGAGAATGTGTTAGCACAGGAAAAACTACCATTTATAAAACCATCAGATCATGTGAGAATTCACTCCTAATCATGAGAACAGTATGGGGGAAATTATCTGGTTTATCCAATCACTTCCAACCAGGTCTTTCCCTAAACACCTGGGGATTACAATTGAAAATGAAATTTGTGGAAAACACAAAGCCTAACTATATCACTCTGCCCCTAGTCTCTCCCAGATCTTAGGTCCTCATGTTTCAAAACCAATCATGCCTTCCCAACAGTACCCCAAAGTCTAAACTTATTTCAGCATTCACTCAAAAGTCCACAGTTGAAAGTCTCATCTGAAACAAGACACGTTTTCAAAACTAATCATTCCTTCCCAACAATTCCCCAAAGTGTTAATCATTCCAGTATTAAGAGTTCACAGAGTAAAGATAAGGCAAGTCCCCTCCACCTATGAGCCTGTAATATCAAAAGCAAGTTAGTTACTTCTTAGATACAATGAGGGTACAGGCACAAAACCATTTTTCCCTCCTAGGCCTATGGGCCTGTGATGGGAGGGGCTGCCATGAAGGTCTCTGATATACCCTGGTGATATTTTTCCCATTGGCTTGGAAATTAACATTTGGGCTCCTTGTTTCTAACGCAAATTTCTGCAGAGAGCTTAAATTTCTCCCCAGAAAAATGAGTTTTTCTTTTCTACTACATTGTCAGGCTGCAAATTTTCCAAACTTTTATGTTTTGCTTCCTCCCAAGCACTTTGCCACTTAGAAATTTCTTCCACCAGATACTCTAAATCATCTCTCTCAAGTTCAAAGTTCCACAGATCATTAGGACAGGGGCAAAATGTTGCTAGTCTCTTTGCTAAAGTATAGCAAGAGTCATACATTTGCTCTAGTTTAAAACTTTCTCATCTCCAGCTGAGACTACCTCAGACTGGAATTCATTATCCATATCACTACTACCATTTTGGTAAAGCCATTCCACAAATCTCTAGGAAGTTCCAAATTTCCCACATCTTCCTGTCTTCTTTGAGCCCTCCAAACTATTCCAACCTCTGCCTGTTAGTTCCAAAGTTGCTTCCACATTTTGGGGTATCTTTCTAGCAGCACCCCACTCTCTGTAGTACCAATTTACTGTATTAGTCCATTCTCTTGCTTCCATGAAGAATCTCTAAGACTAGGCATTTTATAAAGAAAAAAGTTTTAATGGACTCACAGTCCTGCATTTCTGGAGAGGCCTCAGGAAACTTATAATCATAGCAGAAGATGAATGAGGAGGTAAGGCACATCTTACACGATGATAGGTTGGAGAGCATGTGTAAACACAGGAAAAACTACCATTTATAAAACCATCAAATTTCAGGAGATTTAACTTCTTATCACAAGAACAGCAAGGTGAACCCATAATCCAGTAACTTCCTGCCAGTTCTCTCCCTAAACAGCTGGGGATTACAATTCAAAATGAACTGGGTCAGGACACAAAGCCTAACTATGTCAGTCCCTCTCCTTAAGATGCTTATTGTTTATTGGGAAAGAATGTCACCTAATAATGCTTGCCCACCAGAGCAAGAAATGTCTGATCTCTAACTACAATGACTGGAACGATAAATCCTTGAAAATAATCTCACTTACAAATGAAATAGGTGGTAGGGATAGTACTGGGAGTTTTATATCTATTTTAATTTATTCATAAAACAGGAAGGTAGAATTATATAATTTTAAGATATTTAAATTTTGGAAAAAGTAAGTAATTTTGCCAATGTAACATTTTTTTATAATGTGTACATTGGGTTCTGGACATGACTGTGCTTCTAAATTGTTCTTTCAATTTAATTACTTAGTATTTGCATTGATGACATATATCATCTTCAAGAATATATGTGAGTGTATTTCAGTAAAATGGCTTTTAACTGCATGTTTATAATTTATATGTTCTAATTGCATTTCATGAATCCTGTCTGGGCATCATATAGCTGTTTTCTCAGAAAAGATATTTAGAAGAGATTCATATTAGGAGTATCAGAAAAAATGCAGCCAGATATTGGAAAATGGCATGCATTATCCATTAGGTAGACTAAAGAGTTTCATAGCAAAAGCAATTAGATGAAATAAGTACATGAATTAATTAGTGCACTTAAAGTTAATCAGCTTAAGACCTTAGTCCTTCATACTGAAACTTCAACCTGATCATATGAGATGTTTCATTTCCTTATTAGACTCTTAGAGGGACATTATACATTAGAGTAAATAGAACAGGGCTCACAGGGTTTTGCACTATAAGGCAGAGTGTTTTTTGAAAGAGTACTCCAGTAAAGTAGTGAATAATAAGAGACAATGCATTCCTTATGATAGTAAAGTGAACAGATACTTCCTAAGTCTCCGTAATTGGTGTATCTTGGCTGTCTGCAGCTCCTGGTTTGTTTCTGTCTTCTGAGCATTGTATTGGCTGCTACAAACTTCAGTACCATATTTGTTATGTGATAAACTCAAGTGGCCAAAACATCTGGAACACAGTCGTAGTAAAAAATAAAAATTAGGTCTACTTTTTGCCAGAGGGGAAATCAAACACCATGGAAAATTATGGGGGGTCAATGTAAGAGTACATTAGAATGGGCTGGTAACTAGGATGGTGCTGTCTTTTTTCATAGGGGTTAAGGAAGCAGACACATCTGTCCTGGATTGTCTGCTGTCAGAAAACAGAGGCAAATATAAGTGTGTATGTGTGTGTGTAATACATTTTCCTAAAAATAACAATATTTTCTTGCTAAATACAGTACAATTATGAAAATTGGCAAATTAACACCTACAGTCATATCATATAACATACAAATCTTATCTGTACTTCATCAGTTGTTTTATAATTTCCTTTATAACAAAAGCAAACCCCAAATCAGGTCCAGAATCCAATCCAATCCAATCTAATCTAGGATAACACATTGCATTTAATTGCCATGTCTCTCCTTTGACTCTCAGTTTGGAACCTTTTTTGTCTTTATGACCTTGACATTTTAGAGAGTAAATATTAGCTATTTTGTAGAACATTCCTCAATTTGAGTTTCTCTGATATATTCTCATAATAAAGTTTCTTTATTTTTTTGTCTTTATCAGGAATGCCAGGAATTCAGACTGCACTCTTCCCAGTGTAACATAGCAGGAGGCACACAATGACGGTTTATCCCATTAATGAGGTTAATTTTTTCACTTGAAGAAGGCAGCATCTCCCAGGTTTCTCTACTGTAATGTTATTATTTTATTCATTGTAATTTATAAACATTTTGTAGATAAGTAATTTGGGAATATGTAAATACCCTGTTTCTCAATAAACATTTATTCGCATTATTAACACATTAATGATTCTTTTAATCAAGTAATCAAGTATGTTTTAAAAAGGTAATAATTTTTCTAATGCCGTTGTTTCTTCTTAATTTACTTTTTGCTATTCTACTACAAATACAGTTTTCCTCCTTTACTGTTTAACTGCCCAATTAATTAAATATTAAGTAATTAAGTGATTATTTAGAATATAAAGGACTTAGGATGTAATTGGGCAATTAGTGAGAGAAAAATCAAATAAAAAATTAATAAGTGATTGATTTCTATTTCTACAGATGAATTAACTTCTATTTTATTAAATGGGTTAAAATTAATTACTATTAATATTTATTTAGATGATGGAAATATCCCACATCTGTTTTCTGTATCTTTTCAAGATGCACTAATTCACTGTTTAAAGATCTACTTACTTCTGATTCTTATTATGCTGGAGCTCTGTTGATGTACTGGTAAGATGCAAGCATAAGATGTAGGGGAAGATTTGTGTACTATAATTTTTAAGTTAAATCTTTGCCCTTAGTGAGCTAGGCCAAACCCCTGTGCTTAACCTTCACAAATATTTCAAGAAATATCATATGGGATAAAAGTTGGATGATTGCACCTCTTTCAATTAGATAAGAAATTAGAAAAGTCTCCTCTACAGAACATTTTATTATAGAGAATACTCTGAGCTTCATCCAAAATGCTGACTTTTTCCCCCTGCTAGGGCACTAGATGATGTTTCTTAGATCTTCACAGTGAGAATCTGGTAAGGTCCTTGTAGGGACGAAAAAATCCAAGGAACTGTGAAAGCTTTCCTAAAATCGGGTCACTGGAGATTCTCACTCTTAAAATAATCCAAACTCAACCTCCATCAATTTATCTAAAGCACCATTTAAGTGTTCCTACCAGATTACGGGTGTAGCACCTTCAGCTACAAGGAAATGGATCCAACCTGTGACTCTGTATTTGGCTGTGATTCACTGAATGAGCTCATCTCTCCAGATTTGGGGGTGGTTGTTTGTTTAGTGACTGATAATTTCTCTGATCAGTTCAAAAAAAGTTGTTTAACTTTCAGTTTCTTCAGCTTTTCTTCTGGTTGTAAGAATAAGAATGGTAACCTCTAAGCTCTCTGCATGTCAGAACTGAAACTAGAAATATTAATATATATAAGAATTTTTAGCCATTTATCTGTGAGATATTTATTGAAAATATTTCCTCCCAGTTTATCATTTGTCCAGTGGCTTTGCTCATGGTGCTTTGGACATGCAGTTTTTAAAAAAGGTACTCAAATTTTTCAATTATTATTTTTTATTGTATCTGACTTACCTGGCACAATCAGAAAGTCTTTATACTAATGTAAACTAAACATAAAATTCTAAATCCCCACTGACTGAATGGACTCTCTCATGGCTGAGGTGGCCCCAGAGAAATCTAAGGTCCCAGGCTGAGTGCAGTGGCGCATGCATGTAAATCCAACAATTTGGGAGACTGAGGCAGGGAGGTCACTTGAGCCCAGGAATTCAAAACCAGCCTAGGCAACAGGTGAAATCCCGGCTCTACACAAAAATACAAAAAACAGCTAGGCATGGTACAAGCCTGTGATCCCAGCTATTCCGGCCAGGCTGAGGTGGGAGGATTTCCTGAGCCTGGGGAGATCAAGACTGCAGTGAGCTGCAATTGTACTACTGTGCTCCAGTCTAGGTGACAGTGAGAGCCTGTCTCAAAAACAAAACAAAAAACTGAGGTTCTGGCCATGATAGAAAGAGAGGTCAGACAAGTCTCATTACACCCTCCCTTAGTTTTTGGAGTTTAGACACAACAACTTACCAGCATTAATGTTAAGATAAGATTTCATAAAACAGACAAAACATACCATTTGTGGCAATAAACAAAAGCTAAGACCATTCAACCATGTAAGGTAAGGGTTAAATCACATCTGCAGGCTATCAATTTTGCTTAACAGGCCATTTTATTGTGGCTGACTCTGACATAACATTCCTGTCTTTTTAAACATATTTTTTAGTGATGTCAAGATTTAGACAGTCTTACTCCTTTAACTTCGACTGAAAGAATCTGTGAATTCACGTATAACCTCTAAGCCTCTGCTTCAAGACGTCCTGCCTTTTCCAGCTGAATCAATGTATACCCTTCATGTGAATGTTAGAGAGTTAGGTAGACATTAGCAGGTCAAGAGAGCCCCTGGCTCTCCCAAGAATGCCAAGGAACTATCAGGTGACATGGTCAGGCAGTTATTGAACTGTCTCTCTAAAATAGTAATTGGCTTTTGCCAGTGCCAGGGAAAGCCAGACTCTCAAAACATAGAAAACACCTGAAGCTGGTGATCAGCAGTTTCCTAATAAGATCTCAGGAGTTAAGTGAGTGAGCTCAAGCATGCACACTAAGAGGCAAAATGGTGGGGCCTAACTGGCATATGACCTTCCTGTAGATACATTGGGCTGGTAAGGGAAAAATGCCTCTAGTGAGCATGTGCACAACTTCAGTAAACACACCGACAAGTGGCTCCTCTCAAGTGCTCGCAGTCCACTGCACATGTGGACAGCCCACCACAAAGGAAGAATCAAGGTAAAAAAGACAGACCCCGGAAGCATGCCAAAGTTCACAACCCCAAGTCAAATGTCGAACTGCACACTGGACTCTCTCAAGTTGTCGGCTTGGCTCTCTTCCAAGTACACTTTACTTCCTTTAGTTTTTGCTCTAAAACATTTTCATTAAAAAAAAAAAAAAAAAAAAAAAAGTAATTCCTTTTGTTCCTGCTCTAAAACTTGCGTTAGTCTCTCACTCTGGCTTATGTCCTTCAGATGAATTCTTTCCTCTAAGGGAGGCAAAATCAAAGTTGCTGTAGACCCATATGGATTTGCTGTTGCTAGCATCAATACATGGATGTCTTTTCCTGTCACTCCTCACTCCCTAAAATGTATAAAACCTAACTGTAACCCAACTGACTCAGTACTACTTACTGAAGGCTTCTTGGGTTTGTGTTTTGACTGAACCACAGCAGTCACTTATATTAGCTCAGAATAAAACTTTTGTTGTTGTTGTTGTTGTTTTTGAGATGGAGTCTCACTCTGTCACCCAGGTTAAAGTGCAGAGTGCAATAGTGTGATCTTGCCTCACTGCAATCTCTGTCTCCCAGGTTCATGCAATTCTCCTGCCTCAGCCTCCCGAGTAGCTGGGATTACAGATGTGCACCACCATGCCTGGCTAATTTTTCTATATTTAGTGGTTATGCGGTTTCACCATGTTGGCCAGACTCGCCTTGAACTCCTGACTTCAAGTAATCTGCCTGCCTTGACCTCCCAGAGTGCTGGGATTACAGGTGTGAGCCACCATGTCCAGTTAGAGTTTATAGTTTGGTTTTCCCATTAACACTAAGATTGTTTATTTAAAAATTCACTCATTTTTGGTACTGTTTCACTTTTAGAATTAGATCTCTTTTTCCCTTTATCCAGTTGAAATGTATTCTTATGCAAGCCATGAGGTATGAATCTAAGTTTGTCATACGTTTCAAATGGTGATTCTTGTAACACTGAAACTGCTGTTGCAAAAATGTTAACAGTGAGAAAATTATGGCAGTGCTGGAAATCTGATCTAGCCAGCCCCATCTTGCCCTTGGCCTTCAAGCTGCCCTAAATTATTCCTGGATTTGGATCAAGCTAACTTTGGGAGATATTCAGTTTATAGATTAAATGATAATAGCCCTTTCCTCAAACTCAACCACCTTTTTAATGCTAACAAGAGATCACCAAGCAAGGAGGATAGAGTAATCTAAATTCTGCTAAGGTGTAGACTTGAAAGATTGTTAGCCACTATTCCAGTGGCTGCAAGATATGCAGCATCCTCATTACTCCTGCAGATAACATCACTACTGTAGACCCAAGCTTGGCCTTTTGAGATTTTTTTTTTCAGTTATTTTTGCATGTCTGATGACTCATGGCTTCACCAAGACCAGTGGACAGCTCTGTGGCCCCATCCAGAAGCAACCTGGAGTGCAGGAGGACCATGTCCCACACCTCTGTGATTGTACCCCCAATGAATCACCAGCAAGAATCCATTGTGGAGACACCTATCCCTTCCCCAAAACTATCTTTAAAAAGTTGTACCCCTCAAATTCTTGGGGAGGTTGATTTGAATAAAATCTCCATCTCCCATGTGGCATGGCCACCCTTATGTCAATTAAACTCTTTCTTTATTGCAGTGCTGTGGCCTCAGTGAATTGATTTTGGTGCAGTGGGCAGGAAGAACCCATTGGGCCATTATAATATGGCACTATTTATTAAAAAGCTGAATTTTTTCAGAGATTTAATATGTCACTTTCATCATATATCAAATATTCATATATACATTTTATATTTCTTAAATTTTTATGTTATTCCAGTAGTTTATCTATATATTCATGAATTTTTATCACACTTTTGAATGAAAAATGTATAATATATAATAAAATATATTTAAATATTTATACATTATAAATGTAAAATATTTGCATATTTATATGTATAAAATTATATAGTAAATTATACTATATAGTGTATATGTACATATTTATAATATATATGTAAATGTACAGTAAATTATTCTATATATAAACATGTATATATAATATGCATTTAATATCTGGTAGAGAAATTGTATCTGTAGACTTTTTTAAAAAAATTAATACTATTGTAGTTTTGGTTACAATTCTATTACATTTATAAATTAAATAAAAGAGAACTTTCTTTTTGTAAGATTGTATTATCTTATTCAAGAACAAGAGTTGTCTTCCTATTAGCTTTAAAAATTAAATTAGGATGTACACAGAAAGCACCACACAATGTCACACATACATAGTAAACACTCAAAACACCCAACTCATAAGAAAGAATGGCAAAGTGATACATTCAAAATGTATCTATTGAATTAGTTTGTTTTTTTATTTATATGAATTTAGATAATATTTACAATATGAATTTACTATGTATGCTAAATCAATATGAATTCAGATAATGAATTATCTATATGAATTTAGATAATATTTATAGTATGAATAATACATTAAACTAAATAAACTTAAATATTTTCTAGTTCCTACATTATTTACAGGAAATACATTTACTTTGAAATTCTCTCTTAAGTACTCCAGTTTATGATGACCTAATTAGTGTTACTTCCTAATCTGTTCAAAATATGTTGTAATATTTGAAACCTAAAAAAAAGTTAAGAAAAAATATAAATACAACTTTGGAAAGTACTTCTGAAGATAAAGGTTAGATTATAAATCTGTATTGGTAACATCTTAATCTTCATACACAATTATGAACACTTCAGAGTAATTCATATTGACTACTCCAGCTCCTGCAGTTGTGGCCAACATACTCCTTTCAAGCTTTGTAGAGGATATAAAAACCCTTTCAAAAGTAAACTCCCATTTACAATTGCTACAAAGAGAATAAAATACCTAGAAATACAACTAACAAAGGATGTAAAAGACTTCTTCAAGGAGAACTACAAACCACTGCTCAATGAAATAAGAGAGGATACAAACAGATGGAAAAACATCCCATGCTCATGGTTGGGAAGGGTCAACATTGTGAAAATGGCCATATCGCCCAAAGTGATTTATAGATTCAACATTATCTCCATCAAGCTACCAATGACCTTCTTCACAGAAATGGAAAACAAACACTTCAAAGTTCATATAGAACCAAAAGAGAGCCTGTATAGCCAAAATAATCCTAAGCAAAAAGAACAAAGCTGGAAGCATCATGCTGCCTGACTTCAAACTATACTACAAGGCCAAAATAATCAAAACAGCATGGTACTGGTACCAAAACAGAAACATAGACCAATGGAACACAACAGAGGCCTTGGGGGAATGCCACACATCTGCAACCATCTGATCTTTGACAAACCTGACGAAAACAAGCAATAGGGAAAGGATTCCCTGTTTAATAAATAGTGTTGGGAAAACTGGCTAGCCATGGGCAGAAAGCAGAAATTGGACCCCTTCCTGACCACCTGACACTAAAATTAACTCCAGATGGATTAAAGATCTAAACATAAGACCTAACACCATATAAACCCTAGAAGAAAACCTAGGCAAAACCATTCAGGACATAGGCATAGGCAAGGACTTCATGGCTAAAATACCAAAAGCAATGGTAATGAAAGCCAAAAGAGACAAGTGGGATCTAATTAAACTCCAGAGCTTCTGCACAGCAAAGGAAACAATCATTAGAGTGAACTGGCAACCAACATAATGGGAAAACATTTTTGCAATCTACCCATCTGACAAAGGGCTAATATCCAGAATCTACAAAGAACTAAAACAGATTTACAGGAAAAAAAATCAAACAAACCCATTCAAAAGTGAGCAAAGGATATGAACAGACACTCTACAAAAGAAGACATCGATGAGGACAACAAACATACGAAAAAATGCTCATCATCACTGGTCATTAGAGAAATGCACGTCAAAACCATTGAGATACCATCTCACGCCAGTTAGAATGGCAATCATTAAAAAATCAGGAGACAACAGATGCTGGAGAGGATGTGGAGAAATAGGAACACTTTTACACTTTTGGTGGGAGTGTAAAGTAGTTCAACCACTGTGGAAGACAGTGTGGCGATTTCTCAAGGACCTAGAAATAGAAATACCATTTGACCCAGCAATTCCATTACTGGGTATATACCCAAAGAATTATAAATTGTTCCATCATAAAGACACATGTACATGTATGTTCACTGTGGCACTGTTTACAATAGCAAAGACCTGGAACCAACCCAAATGTCCATCATTGATAGACTGGATAAAGAAAATGTGGCACATACACACTATGGAATACTATGCAAAAAGGATGAGTTCATATCCTTCATAGGGACATGGATGAATCTGGAACTATCATTCTCAGCAAACTGACAAAAGAACAGAAAACCAAACACCATATGTTATCACTTATAGGCAGGTATTGAACAACTAGAACATGTGGACACAGGGAGGGGAGTGTCACACACTGCGGTCAGTGGGGTTAGGGGAGGAACAGTGAACATAGGGAGGGTGAGGAGGGATAATGAGGGAGAAATACCAGGTATAGGTGATCTGCACGATCTGCACACGTACCCTAGAGCCTAAAGAAAAAAAAAAAAAAAGATAAAATGTAAATGACATAGGTTTTGAATGCATTGTGTAAGAGCATTTTGATCAGTAAAGAACTGAGCAATCATTAAAAAAAAAAATCCCTTTAGTTCTGATGAGGTGACAAGTTTGACACAAAGGAGAAGAAAGGGGAGTTTTAAATAGTAAAGACTAAATGGCACAGCAACACCAACTTCTCAGTTCTCTGTAAGTTAAATGAACAACAGAGTATAGTAGACAAAGACAAATTTTATCAAATGGCTATTAAATATAAGAAATTGTTGGTTTGGTCAGCCGTCTGATATTCCTCAATATAAACAGCCTGTAGTATATCGCTTTAGAGGATTTATTAGTTTTTTCATAAATAAAATAACTATTGAAAACCAGATACTCTACCAAGTACAACACAGTAATATATTTATCTGCTTAAAGTTTCTGAAACAAATAGGTTATGTGAAATTGACTAAACTCTAAATTTGGAAAGTGTGTTGTAATTCAATCACAGTAACACAACTAGTAAACAAATTTGATACCTAAATCTGCATATTCTTACTTAATTTCTCTTTTTATAACTAGTGTAAAGTATCTTCTATTTATATTCATATATTTATATTGAAAAAATTAACTTTATTTTTAATATTTATATGATTAATAAAAAGCATTGTGGAAACTATTAAGCATACTACTTACATAGTAAGACTTGTTTTTTCTGTCTATTGAGTAAGCAGGATCTAGCTTAAAGATTAGCATATATTATCCACTGAATAAGTATATGCAAAATTACTAAAATCATTAATAAAACTCATAGTTTTTGGTAAAAATTTAAATTGATTAACACAATGGCAGCTTGTGTTTTTCTTATTGTGTAATACAAATACAATAAGGAAGCCTTGTAGAATACAGAATTTTACAGGACATATCTAAACATTTTTACCCCTCGCAATCAAGAATATATCATTCTTTGGAGATTATAAATGAAATATACAAATGAATAAGTTAGCATTTATATATATATATATATATATATATATATATATATATATATATATATATATAAATGTTGATAATCTCTTAATCAACATTTCAGTATTCCTTTCCCAGGGGTAAAACAAAGAATTCCTCTGAGAGTCTACTCATTCTGCCCTTGGGCCTATTAATTAAACAATAAAAAATCAATCAGTTAACTAATCATTTAGTCAGTTAGCTAGAAAGTCAAATCCAGGAGTTATCCATTGCCAATTATAAACCCATAATAGTGACAGGTTTAGGGTGACATATAAAAATTAGAAAATGTTGTCTTTATATTATTTGTTTTACTCTTGTATAGATAAGATACATATAGAGAAAAAAAGCTTATTTATAGAATAGTCTTTATATGCCATGAAGGTTCAAAGAAGATAGAAATCAATATAGGCTAAAATAAACTAGAGATCAATATGGGCTGACATAAACTGGAGAACTAGAGAAGAAAACAAAAGCTAAATTTATAGAGTAATCTTTACATGCCATGAAGATTCAAAGAAGACAGAGATCAATATGGACTGGAATAAACCAGGGAGAATTAATGGAAATGGAGAAACTCAAAGGAATTGAAGGGATTTTAGGATATATAATAAGAAAGGAAATAAGATTTTAATGACTAGGTTTTAGATCGTAAAGACAGTATTTGCATAATTCTCTCACAGTAAGTTGGTCCCATATTAGTACTGAGAATTGTATGAAGACTAAATTTGTGAAACAGAAGTCTCTTCATAACGACATTGTGCTATAGTTTGAAGTTTTATGGAGAATGTGTATACCCTAATAATAGGTATCTATTTTAAAGAAACATCAGAAAAATAGTTCCATCATTCATTGTTTTGTTGAACAAATTTTGAGTATTTATTCTGTGCCAGATAATCTATGTCCTGGGCATGGAGAAGTGAACATGAGAGGACATCTGTGACATCACAGAACTTACATTTTGGTGAGGTGAGATAGAAATCTTAAGTAAATTATATAGTATATGGGCTGGTAAAATGTGCCATGGAATAACAGAAAGAATGGAAAAAGGGTAGGAAGTACAGGTAGGTGGGTTAAGTGCGATTTTAAGCAGTTTTATAGGAGCAGCCTCAGTGAACAGATAGCATTTTGAACAAATAACTGAAGAAGGCAAAGGACTGAATCCTGTAGAATTTTGGAGATACCTGGAGAAAACACAGTAAGACAGAGAAACAGGAAAAGTAAAGACTCAGATGCAGCAGCCAGCTTGGAGTATCTGAGGAATAGCAAGGAAACCAGTGGGAAATGAGCCAAGAGAATAAGGCACAAGAAGCAGCCAATGAGACTGGAGAGGTGATGAGGTGGGTTGTAGAGAAGCAGTAGCAGTTCAGGAGGGACTTAGTAGTTAATTGTAAAGGTTTTTACTTTCATGCTAATGAAATCCACTGTAAGATTTTGAGCATAGAAGTGACATTATATTATCAGACTTATAATAAAGACTGCAGTCACTGCTACTGACTGAATTATTGATAATAAGCTGCTTTAGATTGGAAAAAATAGAAGCAGATCAGTCAAGAGGCTTTCGCAATAATCTAGGGGAAAGAAAATGATGGCTAGGAAGAGGATGGAGGCAGCAGGTTTAATAAGAAATCATATTCTAGAGGTTTGTATTAACTGATTGAGTGTATGAGGTCAAGCAAGAAAGAGTTGGGTAGCTCCCAGATTTCAAGTCTTAGCAACTGGACAAATAGAGTTGGCATTCACTAAAGGAAGGGTAAAAATATGACTGAAGTGTATATCCCAATGAAGTCTAAGTATTGTTCAATTTTCAGACCCAGAGGGAGATAGCAGCAAAGTAGGAGCCGGAAATCAATAAAGGGGACGTTTGTTTATCTATTTACATCTTTATACTATATTAGGTCACAAAGAAAGCAAGCAGTATAAAGTAGAATAATTAAATAAAACTCTCTGATGACAATATAACAATATTTAAAATTGATAACAGAATTTTTAAGACTTCAACATGAGTATTTTAAAAATTCCTATTAAACAACACCTGGATTTATGACTGAAATAGAGCATATATACCAAAGTTACACAAATTGGGAAAATAACACCTCATGCCCAAACATATGGGAAACATTTAAAGCAGTGAGAAAAATCAAGTGTATAGCTTTCAATATGTCTGGCAATTAAACAGAAACAATGAAAATGAATAAATTAAATTCCCAACTGAAAATCAGAAACAGAATGATAAATAAACCAATGGAATCCAAAACAAAGGAAATAATAAAGATAAAAGCAGAAATTATGAGGTAGAGAACAGAAAAGTGAATGCTTAAATTGTCAGGTCAAAATGCTGGTCCTTGAAAAATTTAATATGGCATACAAACTATTACTTAATGTAATCAGGCGAGAAAAAAAGCATAAACAAGTACAATGATACAAAACTCATAACTACAATGGGTAAGTATTGTAATAATACAAACATATAAAATGAGTTTATTTTGAAGACTGTATGCAAATACATTTGAAATGTTAGATGACATGTATACTCACATAGGGAAACACAGTTTATGAAATTAACTTCATTAGAGATAGAAAGCTTAGATCAACATATACAGAAGAAGCAGAGTTTGATAAAATAATCAGACCTAGATGGTTTTTAAGACTCTATCCAACCTTTAATAAAAACACTCCCAAATGCTACATAAATTGTTCCAGTGCATGGAAGCTAAAAGTAACAGAAAATTCCAAGTTCTTTTTAGCAACAAACAGAATATGAATATCTAATCAGATAAACATGCAATAAAAGAGAAAATTACTAAACAATATTACCTACACGTATCATGGCACACATCCTAAATAAAATTTTAGGTAGCAAAATTCAACATTACAATAAAAATGATAATACATAAACAAATAGTGTTTATATAATGCAATGCCAGTTAAATATTGGAAAATCCATTAACATAATATACCAAGGTGTGATAATATGAAATATATATTTGGTCTTTGCTCCTAGTTTCTAACACAGAACTTCTAAGCCCTCCAAATTTCCTGATTGATGGGGTGAGAACAGCCCCTTCTGTTATGCACAATTAACCCCTTTCCACCATACCTGAGCTCATGTTAAGAAGGTAACTCTTGGTGGGCCCCTAGATGCCCCAGCATAGCCCTAGTTGCCAGAGGAACAAAGCATATAATTAGAAAGCTGGAACATTCTGCCCTACTTCCCAGCCTCCAGGGAGAAGAGAGGCATTGGAGATTGAGTTAATTACCAAGAACCAATGATTTAATCAATAATACTACCTAATAAAACTTCCACAAAAACTCTATGTGGGCTTCAGAGGGCTTCTATATTGGTGAACACATGGAGGTGTGGGAGGGTGGTGGGTCTACAGAGGGGCCCCTGGCCACATATCTTGCTCTATATAACTCTTTCATTTGGCTATTCCTGAGCTTCATACTTTACAATCAACTGGTAATAGAAAGTAAACTGCTTTCCTGAGTTATGTGAACTATTTTAGAAAATCCTGGAACCCAAGAAGGGTATCCTGGGATCCCTTGATTTGTAGCTGGTTGGTCAGAGTATAGGAAGCCTAGGACCTGTGATTGGCTTCTGCAGTGAGGACAGTCTTGTGGACTGACTGAGCCTTTAACTTGTGGGATCTGACACTAACTCCAGGTAAATAGTGTCAGAATTAAATTAATTGTTAGACACCCAGCTTGTGTCCCAGAATTGGTTGATGTAGGAATAAACTTTGCACATTTAGTGCCAGACATGTGAGTAAAAACAAATCATACATATTAATAGGTCTAAACATATTATTTGACTTAAAAGAGCTTTTTACAAACCCAACATTGTTTCTTAAAAAAATAAAAAGTAGGAATTGATGGATGCTTTCCTGATGGTATACATTTAAGTTGATTATTATCCCAGAATCTTAATTAATGGAGAATAACTAAAGAATTTCTCCTTATACAAAGAAAAAATAGTATGCACACTATTTTGACTACTACTGATAATTCTTCCTGAGGGATCAGCAAATTTAAATAGGAAAAAAATCAATTAAAATCTTAAGTGAAAAAGAAATACTAAACCCGTTTTTAGGTGCTGAAGATATGATTATATACCTAGAAAACCCAGGAGAATCAATGAAAAATGCTTACCATTTTAAGTAACAATGAAAATTCAATAAGATAGCAGGAGATAAAATTAACTTTTATAAGTCAATAGTCTTCATAGATTACACAAACAATAACTAGACAGATGATATAATGGTAGAGAAAACCCATTTACAATGGCAGTACACAAGATAATGTAGTTAGAAATAATATAAAATGTGCAAAACCTATGAGGTAAACTGTAAAGTGCTCCTCTAAGTTACAGGCATAATCTTGGGCAAATAGACATATTTCCTGCTCCCAAGGAAAACAACTCAATATCATGAAGATGTTAAATTTTCTTATGATCATTTATAAAATTCACAAAATCCACAGAAAGTATCAATAGACTATTTGTAGACACAGTCAACTGATAACTAAGTTTACATAAATAAGCAGGTAATAATAGCTAGGGAAACACTATTAGAGATTTAAAACTACAAGGATTATAGTATTGGGTTTTTATCCCACAATATATTGAAATATTGTGTGTTTGTGTGTGTGTGTGTGTGTGTGTGTGTGTGTAATATTTCTTTTTTGGAGAGTCTTACTCTGCCACCCATGCTGGAGTGTAGTGGCTTGATCTCGGCACATTGCAGGCACCACCTCCCAGGTTCAACTGATTCTCCTTCCTCAGCCTCCAGAGTAGCTGGGATTACAGGAGTGTGCCACCATACCTGGCTAATTTTTGTGGTTTTTAGTAGAGAAAGGGTTTCACCATGTTGGCCAGGCTGTTCTGGAACTCGTGACCTCAGGTGATCTGCCTACTTCGGCCTCCCAAAGTGCTGGGATTACAGGCATGAGCCACCACACCGGGCCAAGAATGTTGTTTTAATTTTCTCTTCTGATGCTGTTAATATTTCTGATCTTGTCAAGACATTTATATTTTCTCTTCCATAAGCCAGTCATATTATTTTATTGGGGCATGAGAACTTTCCACGACTGATATATGCAAGCTTATATATTACATTAACATTTATTTATTTGTGAATATTTTTTCTGTCTATGGGTTGTGGTTATTACAGTATTGACACTTATATCCTTTGATATTTTTCTTTCATTGCTTTGATGCTTTTCTTTTTCTTACAGACATTCTTCAATCAATATTAGATGATCACTTATATTTTTCTAGTGTTGAATATTATAGTATAAACTTATTCTCCACTCCATCTGGAATTTTTTAAATATACAATATGATGAAAGGCTATTAATATATGTTTTCCACATAGCTAGTGAGTTTTCCCAGTTCAATGTATTAAACACTTTATTAATTCATTTGTTTGCATTTTACTCTCATCGAAGAAATACAAGCATCAAAATCCAAACAAAGAATTGTGTAATGTAAAAAGTAAAACAATCTTTCACGCTCTTAATCTTGATCTCCAGGGATAACCATTTTAAATATACTATGTTTCTCCCCATTCTTAACACATTCTTTACTGCACATACGGTTATTTCTTCCCTTAATTAGAGTCACTTTCTGACCTACATTGTCTTTTCATCCAACTTGCTCATAATGAGCAAAAGTAGTGAAAAAATGCATTTGTAAAATTTGATAAAATTTCAACCAGGCTAAAGATTCTTAGGATTTAGATATATGGATGTCTGTGTTAATTATTAATCATCAAGTCTGAATTCTAATGTTTTTGGCCAGAGGCCATTACAAAACTTCTTGAACAAAAACATATATAATTCAGTCCTTAGAAGCAGTTGGAAAGGTTGAGAGAGAGTAGAGTTAGGAAGAGATTCTGAGTTTAAAAACATGCGACCTTCTACAATCAGAAATTGTTCAGGCCTAGCCATCCTGATATTATTAATGGGGTCTCATTAAGGGTGATCATCTATATTTTATGATGTCTTGCCCCCATTGTTCCCATATGAATCCGCTGTCCTCCAAAAATACTTCCAAAATATATTAAAGCCCCAGAGAAGCCAGGTACAGTGGTGCATGCCTATAATCCCAGTACGCTGGGAGGCTCAGCCATGCAGATTGCTTGAGCCCAGGAGTTTGAGACCAGCCTGAGCAACCTGGCGAAACCTCATCTTTATAAAAAATCAAAGATTGGCTGGGCATAGTAACATTTGCCTGTAGTCCCAACTACTTGGTACTTTGGAGGTTAAGGTGAAAGGGCCATTGGAGCCCAGGAGGTCCAGCCTGCCATGAGCCATTATTTCACCACTGCCCTCCAGCTTGGGCAAAAAAGCAAGACCCTGTCTCAAGAGGAAAAAAACAAAACAAAACAAAACAAAACAAAACTTCAATTAAATAAAGCCCCAGGCCTTATCCACACAAATGCATTGTTTCACAGTCATCTGACCCTCAAAGATGCTTCTACTTTCCTGCTATGATTTTTAGCTTTTTCTTACACCTCACTAGCCTTCTCAGCTTCTGAGAATAGTTTCTTGTTGGTCAAACTTGCTTCATGTTTAGCTTTGCTTTACCTTGCTAACTATCGTTGAAATTTATTGTAAAGAGCATTGAGTGAAAGTGGCAGGGAAAATGAATATTTCCTCTTACATTTCTTACTACACACTGTGAAAGGGACCACAGGGATGTATTGTTTGTAGAATGAACAAATTTTTTCTGCTAAACCAGTTGAATTTCTGCTGAACTAGGAATGAAATTAGATATCATCACTCCCTTGAGCTCTTCTGTGTAGCTGGAGCATAAGAGGATTCTAACTTAAAAATATTCACAAAACTTCTTTACATCCTAGCGATTTCGGTCTGCACCAGTATTAATTGCTTTGCATAAGGCCCAACACCTGTGAGACAGAACTTAGACCTGAAACTCAGGCCTCAGAAATGTACGGACCCGTCCAAAGGTCACTAACAATAAAACCAACAAAGAAAGAAATACTGTATTACAGCATGTAGGCCATCACCTGGCACAGAGCAGGTCCAAGCTGAATGTGGGATGGTTATATATGAGTCAGCTACTCCTAAGGCACATATCAGCTCACAGAGGATCTTAAAGTAAAAATATGTGCCACACAATCATTATTGGGGTTATACAAGAATATTTGAGATTGAGGGTAAAAGAAAAACTTCAAATGTTTTGCTAGGTGAGAAGGTAAGTGCTCAAAGCATCAAGATTAATAAATATGCCACACTAGTGCAAATGGGCAAAGTATTGAAACAATTTTGTAATGTTTGCTTATGGCTCTCTTATTCCTTTGAAAACAGGAGTATCCAGTGGTCTTTGTCAGAGATTAAATTCAAACCAAACTGCTAGAATCTTGTACTCCAATGGTTACTGACCTCCAATAACAAAACTGGTAAAAGGTATAGTTCATCATACCTAGTTATTTCTTCTCTTAGAATCACTTCTCTCTCCCAAAAAGCTGCTCTGTCCCCAGAGAGAAAACATATGTAGAAGCATACCACAACTTCACATGCCTAGATATAGCCCAATAGAGACACAGCTCACGTTTTGTTCCCAGAATTGTCCCAATCTTAAGAAGGATGATATCTCTTGGGTCTGGCCCAGCCATTTACCAAATGTGAAGTCTGCAGTAGATATCAGAAGGCTATATAAATCAAGCTGAAGTCCCCGTTGGATATGAACCATTTCAAAACTAGTTATACAAAACCAATTAATGTGATAATTAATTAAAATATCAAGAATAAAAAAGCTCTGATTTTGAAAAATATTGATATAACAGAGGTGTTTTGCCAAACTGTCATTCAAAAAATGCACATTGAATTTCTACCCTCTGATTTTATCTCTACTTAACAAAGTTTATAATTATGGAAAGTAAGCCTAATCATAGGATGACCATATATCCCAATATGCCCTGCATAATTTGAGGTTGCTTATGATGTTCCAGGCTAATTAGTTTCATGCTTTAAAGTGTCTCACTCTGGATAGTAAATAACATGACTGAAAAAAAGACATGTAGCCTCACAATAATACCAATGGTAGATATTAAACAGCAAAAGGAACATGTGAATTAAATGTTAAGGTACTTCTTGGGGGTAAAGAACACTTCACACTAATGCATTTCCACTATAATTAAATTTTGAAAAGCGAGGGGAAAAAAGTGCTGCAGGTATAGAGAATGATAAGACCAAACACTGGTTGGTAAAGAGTAAAACATATTCAGGGAAAAATGGTCCTCTTGTTTTAGAAACAATTTGGCTATCCCTGTAGGATCAGGGACTGGACAGTTGAATGTAGGCCAGATCACCGAGGACCTTCAAAACTTGGCTAAGAGGTTTCAGCATTATTTGGCAGGAAGAATGGAGAACCTAAAAAATTTTCAGGCATTGATAACATGCCCCAAATTTGTTTTGAGAAATTTAACCTGGTAAGAGGTTTTAGAATAGACTGAAAGATAATTGGTTGTTATAGGGAAACATTTTATTAAAAAAAAAAAAACCCTTTAGGTATGTCTAATTACTTGCATTATTATTACTATTACTTTATTTATTTAAGATGACGTCTCACTCTGTCACCCAGGCTGGAGTACAGTGGCACAGTCTTGGGTCACTGCAACCTCTGCCTCCCAGGTTCAAGAGACTGTCCTGCTTCAGCCACCCTAGTAGCTGGGATTACAGGCATATACCTCTGTGCCCAGCTAATTTCTGTATAGATGAGGTTTTGCCATGTTAGCCAGGCTGGTCTTGAACTCCTGATCTCAAGTGATCTGCCCTCCTCAGCTTCCCAGAATGCTAGGATTACAGGCATTTGGGGCATGTTATCAATGCCTGAAAATTTTTTAGGTTCTCCACTCTTCCTGCCAAATAATGCTGAAACCTCTTAGCCAAGTTTTGAAGGTCCTCAGTGATCTGGCCTACATTCAACTGTACAGTCCCTGATCCTACAGCCTCGCCAAATTGTTTCTAAAACAAGAGGACCATTTTTCCCTGAATATGTTTCACTCTTTACCAACCAGTGTTTGCTCTTATCATTCTCTATACTGTGTCCAGCCTCCTTGTATTATTTTTAATTGGCAATTCTTATTTGTAAGTCCCAGCTGAGCAAAGTAGTCATAACTGAGAATATGTTATGTCAAAGAACTTTTGCTGGCAAAAACACTTCTACGAAGACTCCTGAATCTTGCTTGAAAATTGAGGATAGAAAGAACTAATATATTCCATAGATAAAGAAGCCATGTAAAGTTGAGTTTAGTGATGTGCTGATAGATGATTAACAGCGGTCTGTAGGGATGGAGGCAACCTGATTTGTATGGTTTGCTGATTTTCCTGTAAACACTCTCACTACAGGAAATTTCAAGCTCTCTTCATGGATTAGTGAACACAGAATTAAGAAAGATGTGCACAGTTGGACTCGTGAACTGGTATGAACCAGCTCCAGTACACTAGTAAGAGAATCCTCCCAAGTAGACCAAAGATGCAATTCCTAGTTGCAAGTTAACTAAGAAGCCCTTTCAAGGAATATGCAAGGTGTGTGTAAATAAAATAAAATGCTCTAGGATACATGCCATTACGGTCAAGTAATTAAAACCATTAATTCTAGTGTGGTAGTGGAAAAGCATATTATACTGATGCCTTCACTGGTGACTTAGCCTACCACGTTGTGTGATGGTCCATACTGCAGCCTTTAAAATGCACCAAGCTGCCCAGGCTATCCATAGAATAAAATAAGAAAACACAATGACATGAGCCCACAAACGAAACCAAGGCTAAGTCATCCTGACTTTGAGTGTAGAGAGAATAGTCCACGGTGTCTTGCTATAACTGTTTTGTAACTGATACTATGAGGTAAATCACAACTTTTATTTATTTTCTAGTTTTGTAAAGTCCCCCCACCACCACCCCCCGATCTCGGCTCACTGCAACCTCCGCCTCCTGGGTTCAGGCAATTCTCCTGCCTCAGCCTCCTGAGTAGCTGGGATTACAGGCACATGCCACCATGCCCAGCTAATTTTTTGTATTTTTAGTAGAGACGGGGTTTCACCATGTTGACCAGGATGGTCTCGATCTCTTGACCTCGTGATCCACCCGCCTCGGCCTCCCAAAGTTCTGGGATTACAGGCATGAGCCACCACGCCCGGCCTAAAATGCATGTTTAATAAATCAAATACAGTCATGCCTTGGAATCAGAGCAGGATTGGTTCTAGGTAGGACCCCCTAGAATATAAAAATACAGATATTCAATATCTTATATAAAATGGCATAGTACTTGCAAATACACCTACACATATCCTCTCATATACTTTAAATCATCTCTACATTACTTCTAATACTGAATATAATGTAAATGCTATGTAAATAGTTGTTATACTCTACTTTTAATAATTTATTATTTAATCATATTAATTTGTATTATTCTTTATTGTTTATTGTGGGTTTCTGTTTTTACTTTTTAATTTTGAAATATTTTTTACCAAATATATTCAGTCTTTGTTTGGTTGAATATATATATATATGCAGAACACACAAATACAGAGACCCAACCATACTACACTTCCATGTCTCAGGAAGATTAAGGATGAACATGGAATCAAAGCAAAACTTACTGAATGTTAAATAGTTGATATAATTGCACCTGCTATGGTAAATTTTGTTTAAAACTTCGGTATCAAAGATAATGTTTTGACTGCATCATGGTAAAAAAAAATTCTTCACATGTACCCCAAAACCTAAAATGCAATAAAAAAAATTCTTAGTAATTGTAAAACACATGAATGAAAAATGCACATAAAATTGGTTGTGGTTCACACTAAATTAATATTTAAATCCAAAAAGCTCTGAAATTCTAGCAAGTGGATTAGAAACTGTAGTTGCAACAGTTGTATATACAAATCTGATACTGAACACACATAAAAACATACTTGCTCCAGCAGTTCACATTTTATTTCTTTTTCTCTAATCATCAAATAGTTTTTAGAAATATTTCAGACACTGTAAAAGTGGTTTGTAAGTCAACTTTTGTGTTGTACATTTTCAATGACTTCGTAAAATAAATGATTCCTCAAAATTTGGTTTACATTTTGCTCAAAAGCAGTTATAAAGTTCTAATTATTATCACATAAATTAGCTGCCAAAGGTTCATATTTCAAAGATCTTAATTTAATACCAATCTTTAAAACCAAACTTAGAAACACAATATTGAAATCTATGCCTACAAAGGCAAGGCAGAATTAGACAATAAAAATTCAAGTTGTAGGTATATTTTAATATTAAAATTCTATAATAGTGTTTTGGAATATCTTAAATTCTAGTTAGAATATTTTGATGAATCTTATATTTTGAATTGTTTATATTGTTTAATAATATAATAAAATGAAGAAAGCTTGAATTTCATAGTATCTAGGGTTGTTGGAAGATTTGAGGTTTGCCTACATAAAGTATTTTATTGAGGAAGGATATTCTGAATGGAGATAAAATGTTAAATAACACATTTATGTTTGTTTGTTTGCTTTCTTATAGAGACAGGGTCTCAATCCTTCACTCAGGCTGAAATGTACTTGTGCAACTATAGCTCATTACAGCCTCAAACTCCTAGCCTCAAGTGGTCCTCCTGCCTCAGCCTCCTGAATATCTAGGACTACAGGTGTGCATCATCACACATGACTAACCTTCAATATTATTTTTCAGAGATATAGTGTCTTGTTATATTGCCCAGGCTGGCCTTGAACTCTTGGCCCCAAGAAATCCTCCCACCTTGGTCTCCCAAACACTGAGATTACAGGTGTGAGCCATAATACCTGGCCACATTTTTGTTTTTAAATACAAACTAAAATTAAGAATATCCACCATGTAGTATAATTTACTCTAAATTTACCACTTGTCCAAAAGCTTTAAAAATTTACTGTATTAAGAATCAGTTGAATGTGTTTACATTCATTCATTGTAACTGCAATTTGAAGACGATTGCTCGTAATTTTATTTTAAGGCTTCTAAGAATTATTATTCTGCTTTAAAGTTTTTAAAATACTAATACAATAAAGATGTAATTTTTTATGCTTTTTCCATATGGATATTTGTGATTTTTACACTTTTGGATGGCACTTTAAAAAATACTTTTATGAATAAAATATTTTATATGTTGAGGGGTATAAAATTTAGATTAATCAATTAACACATACTTTAAATATATATAATTTTGTTTTCATTTGTGATTTATTCCCATTAATGTTCTATTAAGATTACTAGGAATTTTAGTCTTCATCTGCTCTGCACTTTTAGTTATTTAACACAAAGATCATTCTAGAATACAAATATTGAAATTATCAAAACCCTGCTATGACAGATAATTAGGACAGAAGGGAGAGAAGTGGAATGAGAGGAATGAAAAGATGGAAGTAGCTTAACAAATGTAGAATCTGTAGAACTTTGAGGTTAATCATATTCAATAAATATTATAAGAAAAATATGTCAGGTGACTGTGCAGTACAGTCTTTAGTAGGAATAGGCTACTCAGGAAAAGGAATAATTTGATGTAAAATGGTAAATTTGAAATGAAATGCATTATTAAGCAACTGGAAGTTTGGTCATAAAGATGAAAAGAATAAAACATAATATTTAAAATATATATTGCCTGATATGAAAAAATGTTAAAAAATCACAATTTCCAAGGACAAAAAGTGATCAAAGCCAAAATTTCATGCATAAAATATCACAGATGCAGCCACGTGGAATTTGAAATAAAGATATAGGTGCTGAGACCCAGGAGCTGGGTATCTAATATACCCAAAGTAAACAGAATTGGCTACAGTCAATAAACCCTGTGACTCAAAACACTTTGCTAAAAGAATGAGAGAGAGGCGGTGGGGGTGGGGAGAAGAGAGATTAGGAGAATAGTTTTTCTGTTGTTCTGGAAAATGGTGAGAGATTTTACTATCTATCTGTGATTTTAATTTTAAAATAAATATGTACATATACTATGAGAAATAAAAATAACTGTTCAAAATAAAGAATGAGTAAAATCTCAGATTTTTTATGCTATGAGGATTTCAAATTGAATGCTGGCGAGGATGTGGAGAAATAGGAACACTTTTACACTGTTGGTGGGAGTGTAAATTAGTTCAACCATTGTGGAAGACAGTGTGGCAATTCCTTAAGGACCTACAAATAGAAACACCATTTCATCCAGCAATCCCATTACTGGGTATATATCCAAAGGATTATAAATCGTTCTACTCTAAGGACACATGCACACGAATGTTCATTGAAGCACTGTTTACAATCGTAAAGACCTGGAACCAACCCAAATGCCCATCGATGATAGATGGGACAGGGAAAATGTGGCACATATACACCATGGAATATTATGCAGCCATAAAAAACGATGAGTTCGTGTCATTTGCAGGGACATGGATGAACCTGGAAACCATCATCCTCAGCAAACTGACACAAGAGCAGAAAATCAAACACTGCATGTTTTCACTCATAGGCAGGTGTTGAACAATGAGAACACATGGACACCGGGAGGGAAGCACTACACACTGGGGTCTGTTGGGGGGAAATAGGGGAGGGACAGTGCGGGGTGGGGAGTTGGGGAGAGAGAGCATGGGGAGAAATGCCAGATACAGGTGAAGGGGAGAAAGGCAGCAAATCATGCTGCCATGTGTGTACCTATGCAACAATCTTGCATGTTCTTCACATGTACCCCAAAACCTAAAGTGCAATAAAAAAAAGGAAAATAAACATTGAAATCAGTCCAGGAACATAAAGATCCTATAGTTCAGATAAAATAAACTCCAATTTCAGCCTTGCAAAGTCAAGGGAAGGGTTGCAAATCCTTGAATATGAACTAGTAATGATGAAGTTGCTAATGATGAAACAGTTTGTATAACAAACCTCTATGACACAAGTTTACCTATGTAAAAAACCAACACATCTACCCTGAAATTAAAAGTTCAAAAAATAAATTCAAATAAATTTAAAAAAGAAAGAAAGAAAATGAAGAACCCTGTGAGATATTGTGTTGACTTCAAAAATAAAAGAATTAGCATTAAAGATACCGCAAATAATAAAATACTTTAAAACTATCTGAATGACATTACATAATAAATATATTTTAAAAATTGATTCACAGACAAAGAATTAACAAAAGCATCATAAAAATCCTAAACATAAAAGACACTATGAGATATAAAGTAGCAGGAGAAATTCAAAACCACCAATTCTAATTTTTAGACATGAAAAAACGAATTCATTGATATAAAAAAACTCAGTCAAATAGCTGTGTGGCAGATTAAATACTGTTGAGGTGAGAATTTGAATACTGGACAACACACTTGGAGAAATCACTGAGGATACAGCAGAGAGATATAGAGGCATATTAATATAAATGACAAGGCAAATCAACTGAGAGCACAATTTTTAAAATTCCCCACAAAAGTGCAGGAGAAAATAGAGAAAATAGGGAAAAAAGGTAACATTTTATTGGTAACATGTTACAGTTTTTCAGAATTAAAGAAAAATATAAGTACTCAGATAGAAATAGTAAATCACATTCAAAGTAAAAAATCATGTAAGTACACTGAAAATAGACATCATGCTGAAACTGCTAAACATGAAAGACAAAGAGAAAATTCACAAACTAACCACAAAGAAAAAAAGAAAAAACTAACAAAAGTTATGATAATCACAAACAAAAGACTTGTGTAATGGCTAAAACAATGGAATGCATATTTAGAGTTGATATTTATAATTCTAAATCCATCAATCCTGAAACTCTAATCAGGGTGAAAAATAACGATCATCTTAGACAAAACTTAGAGAATTTGCCTTCATAGACTCCTGTAGAAAATTACTACTTAAGAATATGCTTCAGTAAGAAGAAAAATATGTCCAAAAAGAAGTGTTAAGCAGCAAGAGGAAATGAGAATGAAGAAACTGTCAAACATCTGGCTAAAACTGAGCAAGTATTTTTCCATTTAAAAATATTAACTATGACTAATATTTGAGAATGTTTTTCATTGTTATTGTTGTCTACTGTCTTAATTTTCTCAAAACAGATATTCCTAAAGCTGTAGGAAACTAATACTAAAGCATTGACCAAGGGTATCAGAACCTCTAACAGCATCAAGTAAATGACAGGTTGAAAATGGTGTGAGTATAGAGAAACAAAAACGAGGGATTTTTCCAGGTAGGAATTTACAGTTATTTTCTTTCTGCAAAACTGAAGAAAAAATAAAATGAGCTATCAATTTATAGAATATTAAAATATCTGTTGATAAATAGATTATGAATTTTATTACCATTAAATAAAAATTTCACATCCAGGACATCTACTTATTTAGGACATAGCATTTGTAGACAGAAAAGCAAATCGTAAAAGTAAAATTGATAATGATTTTTAGTTTATTCTAGCAATAAGTAACATTCATCCTTGGATACATGGCATATTGAAAGGACAATAATATGGTCTCATTTAATTTGTTTCTAATAAAGTATTATTTTGTTTAATAATTTTAAATCAAAATATGTACTATATTTATATTGCTTTAGTCAACTGTTCTAATAATAATTGTAATAATAAACCAGTTGATAAGAAAAAAATCATGTTTGGTGCATTAATAGTGACAAACGTTAAAAACTTTCAAATTAAATTTGCATATTAATATAGATAAATATTAGACTTTTAAACCTACTTAGGATAAATTACATAAGGAACATGAAGTTTACACACAAGTTCAAATAAAAGAAACATTGAAAAATTCTGACTTAAAATTTCTTTTGAAACAGTAGATAATGCTAAGCACTGAAACAGTATGGCATGCAGATTTTATTATACAGATTTAAAATAAAATTGTGGTCATTTCAGGTTGGCATGAAGTGCATCTTGTGAATCTATTTAAATTATGTGAAAATACTTAGATACTGACTTACTAGTATTTTGGGTATGCATAATTTTTCACAATTTCATTGGCAGTATATAAGCAAAATAATTGGTGAAAAATATTATGAGGTTTGTGTATTTTTCTAGAAGATGACAGAGATATTTATTAACTTTAAATATTTTAAGAGTATTTTTAAAATAGTAAAATAAAATTTCTAACTTTGAAACCACTCATGAGAAATCAGAGAAATAAAGTTTACACATTCATTCAGGAAAGAAGAATCGGTTGGGGGGATCTGCAATGAAAAAGTATAGCAAATAAAGTAAACTTCTGACCTATTTCCAGATGCAGATAACTAAACAAACATAAAGTTAAGTGTCTCCTATCGCAAACACAACTCAGTAACAACCCTCTAGGGCTAAAGCAACCAACCCAATTACATATACCCTTAATGAAGAATCTAGGGTAATCTGAAAATGGATTGATGTAAAGCCAGGTTTGAGATTAGAAAAATTAAGACTGGCCAACCAAAATGATCTTCTGTCATCATCAGTGAAAACATTCATTCCCAAATAGGGTAGTCTTCTGACATTTAAAACTTCTTTAACTTGGATTTTTTTTTCCTTCTTATAAAAGTTATATACAACTATTACACGTATAGATAAACAATAAGAACAAAGAAACAAAGAAAAAAAAAGCACACATACAGATAAAGTCATTGTTCAGACTTTGGCTTATGTTCTGTACCTATATACGAAGGGGTTCCATAGTATCAAAGAAGATAACTGTTGTAACCCAGATTTTGTATTCAAGCCCATGAGGACTATGGATATTTTTCAGGCAGGGCATACTATGTTCAGTGGCAGAAATAGGAAGCATGGCTAGAGGAGAAGCCAGTCTGTTGGACAGGACACCAGTTAGGAAAACAGCCTAGTATTGCAGAGATGGGTATGAATTAATGCTTTAAAAGGGAGATAAAACAATATTACGTGATCGCTTGGATTTAGGGATATAGTGAAGAATAGGAGTGTTGTAGTCTGTTTTCACATTGCTATAAAGAAACACCTGAGACTGGGTAATTTATAAAGAAAAGAAATGTAATTGGCTCACATTTCTGCACGCTGTAGAGGAAGCATAGCAGCTTCTGCTTCTGGGGAGGTTTCAGGAGGCTTTCGATCATGGAGCTTTGCAACTTGTTGTTTAAAAGTTGTTTATTCTCCTGCCATGTTCTGATCCTGCCACATCCTCTTTAGAGAATTCACTATTGCAAGGACTGTACAAAGTGGGAGATTCACATTCATGATCTCATCACCTCCCAACAGGCCCCACCTCCAGCATTGGTGATTACAATTTGACATGAGATTTCGGTGGGGACACAGATCCAACCATATCAAGGGGAAATGGAGGAGGCTTAAATAATTCCCAAGTTTCTTGCTTTATTTAATCTCTTAAATCAAATATTTCAGAGAAATCACAAAAAGACAATTATCAGTTATTTAAATGCAATAATAGCTACACTTTAATACATGCTTGTCCTCTTTACACTTAATTCTATTTTCTCATATTAGAACCAATTTTCTGCTAAAAGTTTACTGTAGAATTATTTTCTCACATTGTAGCTAAAATAGGTGGCTTTCCAGCTTTTAGATGGTATGAAAAATTGATTCTCAAATTTAGTAAGATTCTCTAGATAGCAGAGCTAGTTTTAATCACCACTGAACCGAGGAAGAACATGGTAATCAAAATGTACAGATGAGTTCAAGGCTGGTTATTTCCAAAATAGGACAAGAGTAGAAATAAGATATTTGCTGATTTGGAAAGTTGGAATGCCTGAAGATACCAAAGCAGATTATCGTATATTCATTTCAAATCTAAGGATTCATAGACATAGATCTCAGATTAGTCCTGCTTTGCACACTGGTACCAGGTCTATCTTTATTCATTTTATAACATAGGCAGATAAAATATAGTTAATTGAAATGCATAAATAAATGAATACTATATCCATATATAAACAGTATAATTATTTTTGGACTTTGCAAATTATAATACTATATGTGATTTAGTAGTATGCATATTTATCATTAAGTTTTCTTTGAGTAATACATAGCTATTTAATAATTTTAATTTAAAAATATCAAATTCTAAGGTTGAGACTTGTACATGGGCTGTAGTTTATATTTGCTTTTTTTAAGCTCTAATAAATGAAAATATCAAAATACAGTTGTAGTTTATAATTTTGCTCTTTAAAATAGAAAACAGCTTACTTTTTATTATACTTTATACTTAATTAATTTTTATAATTTTCAGGAGAAAGACATTTAAGAACAAAATTCACTGTACTGGTAATAGCCTCAGTAATTATTCCAGGTCTGATTTTTGTGGGGGCCCTATGAAGTGTGTGCATAAAGAAGTGCCTATGAATTATACTTTAAAAGTTGTATCTATGTTTTCTGAAGTCCAATACGTTTGTCTGGTATGTATATATAATAAAGTTGTATGATACTGATGTAAGAGTTAAGAATAAATCACTTCAGCATACAGTAATTGTATCAGAGTCCTTGGTAAGGATTTTCTCTTTTATGAAAAGCAGCCCCTATTATTTTCTAACATCTTTGTCTATTGGACAGGGCACCTGTAAAGTTGAGCTGCAGACATAGACAAAGAAGCTGGGAGCTTACACAGGTGAATGCTAGCAGGAACTAAAGACTAGACATGTTCAAGATGGTGGCTCCACCTTCCCTTCTCTTTATTAGCCACATGCACTGTAAGGAGCAGACAAGATGAAGCTGATCAACTGGAAAGGCAATTTGCATAATAAGATTAGTGTGGGGTGACCAAACTTCCCCACTTACTATGTAAATGTCTCACCTGATCCAACCAATCTGGGAGCCTTATATAAATCAGACACCGCCTCCTCAAACTGGAATATAAAATCCGGGCGCATTTGACACCAGTCAGTCCTTTCCACTCAGAGATCCCTCTCTCTATAGAGAAAGCTGTTTCTCTCTTCTCTTCTGCTTGTTAAACCTCCACTCCTAAACTCCTCCTGTGTGTCTGTGACCTAAATTTTACTGGCACAGAAATATGGTATATACCCCGGACAACATAACCATATCAATATCCTGTATTTACAAACAAAAGCAAATAATCTATTGTGCTCAATAAACGCACTAATTTACAGATTCTAATGAACTCTGAACATTCTACAAAGCACATCTTAGGAAAGAATTTTCTATTGCCACCTTTGCATAAATTAGCTTTCAGATTTCTGGTCATATTTTAAAATATATATTCATTTCTCAGCTTTGTGCTTTGATATGTGTACTTTAAAGAAGCACATTTTCTTGAAAGGAAATATTAATATATCGTTGAATGATGGGTTTTAAAATCTTTTATGTTAGCGTGAAAACAGATGAAGAATACAAATGCATACCGCCTTGTTCTGAACTGCTTCATGCACTTCCCTACCTTCTACAACCTCAAAAGGCATATTGATATTTAAGAAACAATTTTTAATGATGACACATGTACATCTTGAGATGAGCTTTGATTCCTGAGGTCATGTCTGGTTTTATGAGCATTTTCTAGCATTGTCATTCATGTATTCAGTCAGCAAACTCATGTGAATT